>NW_019524859.1:786862-868686 GCF_002814215.2 Seriola lalandi dorsalis
ATATATATATATATATATACATACACACAAAACATAGCCTCGTCTGGGCCAAATAAACTGTAACTCCAGCGAACACACAAAGCCCATAAGAAAGGGTTCCCACACAGTAGGTAGCCTGCTGCCTCCATGTAATCGTCCTGTCCTCACATTGAATTTGTTCTCACTGAACAAAATAATGATGGAGGTTTTACAAGCACTGCAAAGACCTCCTGTAACAACTGTCTCCCTCAGTCTGTAATAGAAGGCTTGAGTCAAGGCATCCAATTGGAATGTATAGATAGAAAAGTTTCTCAGGAGGCAGTCCCATGGTATAATAATGGCACAAACCACTAGCCAAATCCATCATAAGAATGCATTAGGTAAATATGTACATCATGTGTTTGCACACTCAACGCTGTAGTGAAATGCACACAAGTTAAAAGGTCATACCACAGAATTTCAGTATTCGGTGTATATCCAAGACCTCCAGGGCTGCTCAGTTTGTAAACATTCACTATTAGGCCTTCTTTTCCACAAATGACAGATGAATTTAACCCTCTCTGAATTTGACACAGGGGCTAATGTAAATCTCTAAGAACGGGTAAGAAAAGGTGATTGAGATTAACCCGGGGAGAACTGCGCAGAACGAGGAGGAAAATATCCAGCTAACGGAGCCCAACATTGTGAGTTGCAAGTCTTGATGTCACTGATTTGGAGTTTGGGTTCCGGTTTGTGGAAAAGAGTAGTACATGTTCACAAATATGAACTGAACTTTCCTGGTTTAGAGGAATATTACATACAAATCACTAAATTCTGTGGTATTTCTCTTCAAAACCTGCCTGCAGTGGAACTTTTACATCCAAAACCTAACAGAGGAGATCAAGATAGTGCCTGCACACACACACACACACACGCGTGCGCGCACACACACGCACGCACACACAAACGCACACACACAGCATCTCTCCAGGAAGCTGACAGAAGAGACTATGAGAAAGAAAGGGGCCTTTCAGAACTACCATGCACTCTAAATTGGGTGCGATCTAATACAAATCTAATCTGCCAAAAGCTAGTTGTGTCTCACACAGAAACAACATCAGATTCAGAAAAAGACTTGTCAATTAAAATCTGCAATGCTTTCCTAAGTCTCACTGTCCCAAACATGTTTTTTTGTGAAATAGAATCACAACATAAAAGAAATCTCATAAATGTGTAGCTTAACTAATACAGCGTCAAAGATTTGGCTATTTCCAATTTGAAACTTGTTACATCAGTGATGCTCAGTAAATGAGACATGTAACACATATACCGCACGCCATTATACCACATAGCACACGTGTACTGTACATAACATACACATGAAGACAAACACACATTCACATTCAAACAGAGCAGAATACAACACTGCCATTCTTAAGGCAAATCTGAACAGGGCAAGCTGTGATGAGTATTGTTACGAAGCTACAGTATCTGGCAGCTATCTGGCATGAAGTAACCCTTAGGTACATAGTGATTCAGAGGGGACACAAATAATGTTACACTGAATTCCAACAGGCAATATTATGAGAGAATCCCTTTCATCTTACACAAAAAAACCCATAAAACTGCTCCCAAAAGCTACCTGTTACACAGATATATAAATAAAATGTGAATCTTGGCATTGACAGCTAACTTAAAAAAACTCAACTAAAATCAAAAAAGTGAGTTTGTCTAATATGCTTCGTCAATATTGATGAGTACAAAAAAGCTTATAAGCTGCAAAAATGAAAAATGAGTGAAATGAATGATGCTTTTGGAAAAGAACACAGTGAAAGTGTGACATTTTGTTTCTTCAGATTATGTCTTTTGCTATAAAATATAACACCCCAGATAAACTTGACCCCACATCACAAATATAGTGCACTGTGCAACTTGTAACAAAGTTTGGCTGACTCTATGAAAGATAAGGGGTAGTTGTTGTTGTAGTGTCCCTTCCTCTGATGTCTAGGTTTAGAGGTTAGCAGGCACCAGTGGTTTGGGAACAGCAGCGTCTCCCCTCAATCGTCTCCTTCCCTTGTTTGTCATCAAGTGGGGGCTCAGCGTTGTGTGTCCAGTCCATGGAGAAACAAATGCTGTCCCCGTGCTCACAGATAAGCAAATGCACAAAACACTCACACGCACACTCACACAGACACACTGTATGTTACAAAATAACACATTTGTCTTTATCCTTTGATTCTTTCTTGGCTTTGCGCTCCCCACTAGAGGACTGTTTTCCCGGGCTGGGTGTGGCTCCAGCTGCTGCCACCGTCCCAGTGCCGGCTGCTGCTCCACCTGCTCCTGCACCTCCTCTTTCTGCCTCATCTCCCTCGGCAGGTTCCTGCTGGCCCTGCTGCACAAACACAGCAAGGGAGCAAAGGAAATGTAAATATATAGACGTGTTCATTACAAGCAAACCTACTTGAACTGGAACTGGAAATAAGTGCAAATCGAAACATTAATGTCTCAGTTGAAAGTATGGCAAAACAAAACAAGCTAAAGACAAGCTAAAAAGAAAGTGCAATGCCTCATTGGTTCTAATGATGTTCTTTATAGAAATCATCCAATCAGTATATCATGTATCTCCCATGGAGGGCCAAGAGGAAGTCAGTGAACCCTTTGGAATTATCTGCATTTATGAATGAAAGTATGTCTGAAAATGTGGTCAGATCTTCATCAAAGTTACAAATATGAACAAACAAAATCTGTTTTAATTAATAACACACTAATCATTGTACTGTTCTTGCCAATATTGAAAACATCATTCAAATATTCACATTGTAGGCTGGAAAAAGTATGTGAACCTCTCGGCTAATGACATCAACAAAAGCAAACTGGAGTCAGGAGTTATGAAAACCGGGAGTCCAACAAATGAAACAAGATCGGGGGAGTGGATTAGAGCTATTTTGATTTATATAAAAAGACTTAAACAAGTAACATTTGCTGATGTGAACCATGCCTGGCCAAAAAAGAGATCACACAAGACATAAGACATTGTTGATTTGCATGAAGCTGAAAGGATTACAAAGTCATCAAAGAGTTTAGATCATCAGTCTACAGTCAAGACTGTCTATAGATGGAGTTCTGTGGCTACTCTCCCCTAGAGGTGGGTGCCCATCCAAGATGACTCCAAAAGCACAATGCAGACACAGCAGTCATGTGTCTACTATACCTAAATCACGGTCCATAGTCTCATGGAGGAAGCGGCTGCTCTCCACAAAAAACATTGCTGCGTGCATGTAGTTTGCTAAAGAGCAGCGCTTCGCTCCACAGTGTTGCTGGGAAAATGTTTTGTGGACTGATGAAAATAAGGTTGAATCGTTTGCGAAGAACACACAGCACTACATGCGGTGTAAACCCTTTTTTACTCCGTACACCACTGCATGCCAACATGAAAACATACTGGGGCTGCTTTCATGCCTCTAGGCCAAGAGATCATTGAGGGGAAAATGAATTCCCAAATTTATCTCAAAGATATCTTACAAGTTAATGTCAGGATCAATGTCAAGAGAGTCACTCACACCAGACATCCTGAGAATATGGCTGAGCTGAAGCAGCTCTGTAAAGAACAATGGTCCAAACATCCTTGTGAACATTGTGCAGGGTCTGATCCGCATTTACCAGAAGTGCTTGTTTGAGGTTATTGCTGTCAAAAGTTTGACCCGCTATAAAATTCAAGGTTTCATTTACTTATTCCACCAGCACTGTGTTTTAAAGGTGTCTTCAGTAAAGAAATGAAACATTAAAGTTGTTTATTATTAGCTTGAGCAAATTGTCTCTGCTTATACTTCAATAAATTATACAATCAGATCAATTTTTTATGATCAATTAATGCAGAAAACCAAGTAATTCCAAAGAGTTCACAGGACTGGATACATGTCACTGTTCATCTGCAACAATTACACGACAAAGCGTGTGCCTTGACCTCATGGTAAAGGGTGGCAGAATTACAAGAAAAAAAAAAAGAATATGTCCTGTTTCATCCTCAATCCCTCCTTTATAGCTCAAACTCCCTGATGCAGACATCCATCTCTTTCAAGAAGGTAACATCTTCCCTCTGTGTCACATTTGTTCAAAGTCCTGCTTCTCCTCCCTCTCCCACCTGCTTTTACCTCGTTCAATCCCTCCCTCCCCACCTGTGCCTGTGCTGCTGCCGCCTGCTCCTGCTCTTGCTCCTGGTAGTACTGGGAGGCTCGTCGGTCCTCCTCCTCCTGAAGCTTTTTTGCCAGCTCTAGGTCACTGATGCCCTCGGGGAGTTGCTCCCACTGCAGGTCCTGGCTTTGCTGCTCCTGCTGCAGCGACAGCGCCATCAGATAGTCCTGATGACACACATGAACATGCACAGGGAGAGAGACACACTTGATGATTTATGAGCAAAAGTTGCCATTGTGATGCTTATGTATATACACTGTGTTCTTATTATGCCGAGCTTGGTCGCTCCTCAGCCAACATGTTATAGACCAATCCACAATCCACAACCACAGTTCTGTGCTTATTAACTGAGCACTTTTCATTTGTTGTATTATCTTCATTGTATTATTTTTAGAAGTATAATTAACAGAACTTCCTTTATGCTGGAGTTATCCATTATGTTATATTCAGTATGTTCTATTCTTCTCAATGTTAAGTCCTTTGTCAAGACGAAGACCCAATTTCCCCACTGAGAATTACAAGTTTTCTACCAATCTAACTGAATTGATTATGAGTGCATAAATTGCCTGAATAGATTTTTCTCACCAAGCCTATCTTGTAGATAAGGAGGGATGGGCCTGAGTGAGCAGCAAAAAGTAATAGCTCCCATGCTCAGGTCCAACCTGTGTGTGTGGGAACAAGGCAGACAATATGTCAGCGAGCTCTGTGTTTGGCCCACTCTGGCCGGCCAATGAGCAAACAGCTGTGAATTATAGTCAAAATGCACAGGAGACATAAACTCAATGCATCGCTTAAGGGCCAGTGTGGAGTCAGTGTGGTACAATGAAGAACGGATGAGAAGGGAAGGAGGCACGATGCAACCTTGCTATGTGATGTTCAGGCTGCCATCTGATATGTGTGCATCTCAAATATTAGTGTGGGGAGCCATAACACATCTATTATTTAGCCCATGATGGTGCACAGTTGATTTTTTTTTTCCCCTTATTCATTCACTTTTCATTAACAATTCTGGGCCATTCTGGTGTTTCCTGGAATTTGACGGGATGTGTGTTGTTACTTTTTGTCTTTCCCTTTCCCTCAGTGTTTAAAACAAGATACTTGAGGAAAGAACAGTGAGGAGCATTATGCCACTACTGGTCCAGCATTCTGTCTCGGCTTTTGTGGTACACTAATGGTGTGAAAAGCACATCGCAGTTAAGCATATCAAGATGTGGTGGTAGATAAATGCTGGTTCTGCTAGTCTTGCCTGCATCAGTGCTCAGACCTGGTCTATCTGATCCTGTTGGCCGCGGTACACAGTCTCTGGATCAGAGGGAGGCCGCAACCGGAACTCTGAATCACAGAAGTTGCCATCCCCGTCAACGTTGTGCAGACTCTCCCAGACGACCTTCTCCTCCGTCAGGAAACCTTGGTCTGTAACCAGGAGGTACAGCTGGCCCTAGGAAACAAGCACACACACATATATCTTATCAGTGTTACACTATATACACAGGGACATGATGTCACAGTTTCTACTGTTGGTACACACCCACACAACGTGCATATGGGCGTTTATCATGTGTGACTATATGTATGTGTTTGTGCAAAAGTCTGCAGCTGAGTGATTACAAGAGGCTGTCATGATACTTGGTCTGACGTCATAGGTGACACACACAGCTTTGCTTACATTGGCAAATTATACTGTGCTATTCAAAATGAGAGTACGCAGACTTCACTTCCCCTCCTGCAGACAACAGGAAAGGTCTGTCCCAGCTACAATGGCATGGCGAGCCAGTTGTGGGCACGGGGCTGTTGGGGATGGGATGCAGACGAATGGGACCTATTATCGTCATCGGGATTGATGTAATATTGTATATCTGTTACACATAAATGCATATCTATCATAAGTTTGAAGAACATCTTGCAGTACGTCTGTGCAGTGAGCACTATTGGAAAGTGCTCAGGAGCTTTAGCAGAGCGGGAAGAGAAACAGAAAAAAGAAGGGCTTCCTGACAGGTAGATGGTAACGCTTAAACTAGAAAGTTCTTTTTCTGAATCATCTGCAAAATAATCATTCAAAATCTTGACACACAATTAAATATTACTCAAAGGCTTTCCTGTAAAAATTAACTATTAATCAATTCAATCAAATTGAACTATTTCTTATTGAATAGCCCACAGAGAAACATTTAATTAAAGCGCGTTTATTCTGTTTAGCTCACAGACAAAAACAAAGAGCTGTCTGTTTAAGATTGCAAAGTTGGTTTTGCTTATATCTGTAAACATCCGCAGAGAAGCAGAAATCTGACTGTCATATAAAGGTAAAAGGCTTCATGAGCCTTGTCACTGGCTGGGAGGACAGATGACACATGGATCTCAATCTAACTAATGCAAATAATGCCAACAGTTTTAGTGTTGACAGTACTTTTTCGGTGTGGTTACCTTGAATTTGATCATAGTGCTGAAGTGGTTATTCCTGAAAAAGACACAGAGCTCTCCCTCCTGTACAGTGGATGTGAGCTCACATAAGCCATGGTACGTCAGCTGAGTGGCTGTGCTGCTCAGAAACTGCTCTGCTACAATGCCTAGTATGAGAGACAGGAAAGAGGAAACATACAGAAAAACAAAGGAGGTATTGAATTAGTGATTGATTAGCCAGTGCAGAAACTTGGTCACATGAATGCGTATTGTATTTTGGTTGTATGAGTTTACTGCCTGCGTGCTGCAGATCTAAGACATATTTAAAATCAATTGATTGAAATAAAGCTATATTATGTCTCTGTTAATTTTGGTGTTCTAATTTGATAAGCTTCACCAGCCACTTTCCTGTTGGCCTGTGAGTTAAAGTAGTTCTGCAGATAACCAATTATTCAACTTAGGAAGGTGGAAAAATAACTTTCATTTGTTGCTTGTAAATTGCCTCTTTTCCATTTTCAAATATTTTCATCATTAGACGACAGACCACTGGATGAGTCATCTACACTACGATCAATCCCCGCTCATTCATGAACATGGGTCAGTATTTGGAAGGCTTACTGGAAACCCTGTTGTAATGTCTGTAGTTGCTATTTGAACATTGTGACTCTCTGCTGCTGAACTGGTCACAGTTACTATAGTGAACCCAATATAGACTGAGTAGTAGATGGTGATCAACATCTGTAAGACAGGACAGCATCCAATTTGTAACAAACACCCACAAACGCAGTGTGAAACTCAAAAAGAGAGAGGAACAGTCTACCAAAGAATGAGCCACGATGGTGGAAACAGAAACTAACTATTGAACACTGAAGCACATCAAAGCATAACAACAAATCTCAGAGATGTTTCATTTTCTCTCAGTTTTCTGAGAGTTATCTTTGCCCATCTAAAGTGGATGCAAATCCAGCTCATCAAGCAGCGATGGGTAGCATCAGCAGCAAACCACTTAAATCGGGTCCATGCTGCAAATGTCGAAATACAATAAAACAGGAGTGAATCTCCTACAGCATTATCATCACTGACTGAGGCCTTGATTTGTTGAACTTGGCAGCAGCCCAGCTGACAACTTCTCAGGAAAGTCAGTGTTGAATTAGCAAATATTTAGTTGAGAAGTTATTGACAGCTGTGGAAGTAGGTCATTTGATGAGCAGCCACATGTGTCCTGGTTTTATTTGAACTTGGTCCGTGGTTTTGCGCAGAATATGTTTGCACTTGTTTGTACTGTAAACATATCTCATGTAAAGAAGATGCCACTGATTCAATGTTACGCTGCACAGCTGTTTCTCTGCAGAGTACTTGTGTCACTATGTATGACACAAAGACGCTGGTGATAATTGACTTCAATGTGTATTGTAAAATTAATAGAAAGAGGATATTTATCAGAATGCAACTCTAAAACTCAAAATTTTAACTTAAAGCATTTTCCTCAAAATAAATTACTTTCTCTCTTTTTCTGGACCTCCAGTCAAGTACACAGGGATGACAGGGAAGGGATGACGGGGGCCAGGAGAAGAGTCAGGCAGGTCAGAGAGTAGAGGGAGTGAGGAGAAAGCACCCACCTTCACCTGCCAGTTCGCTGTTGTCTGACTGTTTGCAGGATATTATCTTCTCCACCAGCTGGTTGTAGCTGCAGTTTCCCACTGCCTTGACAATGTCATGCATCTGCAAACAAAGATAAAAACTGTGGGAGAGAACATTCACCAGGCTTTGGTGCTGTTTCACTAAAAGCCGCAGTACATTTATACAAATTTATAACAGAGAGAAAGATTCTGGCGACAAGGGGTTCATGCTGCAACTGTTAGCACTGTGTAAACCTGATTCCTGAACACAGGTACATTTACCTGCTAATTTTCTTTATTTAGGTTGGTGTGAACGCTGTCACTTGAACTCAGACCAAAGAAGTGAACACAGTCAACCTGAAAAGGAGGTAGTCTGGTTCTAAGAGACCTCTGGAGTTGTTAGTTTGTGGTTTGTGTAGTAGTAGCTATGACGATACTTTGAATTCAAAAGTTACACTCGTTATCAAATATACACAATCCATCTGCTGAATGTGGGAGCCGTCATGGAAAACATCTCCAATAATTATCGAAAATGATTTGCTATGGCAACGTACATTTGGAAGTTAATGATGTAAAAACTGTGGTTAAGAGAGCAAAATGAAATGACTACTGCATCCACCCCTTATGGTACAAGATGCCACGTTTCTGTCCTGTTTCTAGCTGTCTGTGTTTTCAATCTGGTTTCAATCCTGACTAATAATGTTCTTAACCACCTCTTTATTTCTGAGCTCTTTGTGACACTAAAAAAGATAAATAAACCCACAGGGTACAATAAAGTTCAGTAGAAGTCACCAGAATAAACTGTGTTTTGACTTTTGTAGCTCTGGTGATGCAGGATGACAGTCACCAAATTAAAATTTAACACTATACATGTTCACATCTTGCTATTTGTTTGAGATAAACTAAGACGCTTTCACATCTACAGTTTGGCTCATTTGGTCTGAATCAAGGAAAACATACATACATTGTTCCCTTACTTATACTTCATATTGAGCCTGTAAGCTGCAAACATGAAGTCATATGGACCGACATACTGATTGAACAGTTTTAGCAACTGTCATTCTGCGTCATCACCACTAAATGGACCCATGTGGGGAAATCCAATAGCAAGTCGTGCTGCACTTTACAAAACCTGATGAGTTAATTCATGGTCTAATTATGAGTATGATTGGCTCAGACCGCAAATGGAGCTAATATATTGTCCAGTATGTAAACTGCGATGAAAATATATACATGGACAATATATTAGCTCCATTTGCGGTCTGAGCTAATCATACTCATAATTAGACCATGAATTAACTCACCAACAGTTTGCATTGCGATAGTGCAGGAATGAGTGGTCAGTGTGTTTCACTTACTTCTTAATGAAGAACTGCTAAAATACGCAAAGCAGGACACAAACACAACATGCCTCTTACTTTTAACTCCTATTCATTTTCAGATTTGTGGTATTTGTGGGACCAAGTGATACGGCATAAATATACACAACACTTATAAGACTGCTTCCTTTAAAGTTCAGGATTAGCAGAATTCATACAAATCTACCATCACTAAACCCTGTGGTTGGTCTGCTTTGTTTTCCCACCACAGTCGCCCAGCACCAGAGTTACCAAAGGAGTTACCTGTCAGCCCGTTAGACTGCATGGTTACTCATCTTGGTTTCTTTGTAATAACTTAGTGTGAACACAAAACCAGACCCAAACTTTAATACTGTAACATTTTTCCCTTCGCCTGGACCAAATGAACAGAACTTCAGATGTGAAAGCAGAAAGTTTCCAGTATTTCACTATTCATGTGTTGAAGATAGACATAAGCACAATAAAACACATTGGCTTTCAGGGAAGTAAAGGAACACAGCAGTGATGAGTAAGGTCCATCTCACCTGGGGGTCAACCAGCCAGCCGTGGTAAAGGGGGATGTCCAGCAGATCAAACACAATGCATTCTGGGGTGTACTCAAAGACTCGCACCCCGGTGAACTTAACATTCACATCCAGACCCGTCTGCAGCTTATGCAACACGGCCATGGCATCACTCATGTTCTAGGAAACAAGGAGAAAGAGGATACGCATTCTTGTTAAAAAAACAATGCAGCAGAGGAATTAAAAAAACAATTTGCTTATGTATTGTTAACAATATACAAAACCAAGAGCTATGTCCAATCCAGCTGCTGCTGTCAGCTGACTTCATCTGTTACACTGTTCCTGGCTGTCTGCACACAGTCAGCATAGCTGGAGCTATTAAGTATTGATTTTTCTACCTTTACAACAAACCATTAACTGCCATTTACGCCAGCACAATACAAAATCCCCCCCAAAAAACATAACTTCCACAAACTCAAGCCTTCATTTGGTTTTGTCAAATGTGTCTGCTTTACAATTATTTCATTGAGACTAAGTTGAGTTTTCATATTTGCTGCTCTTATTAGGTTTTACTCAGTTTACCATCAATCAACCTACAACCGCAGGAAGAAGTGGAAGTCTCTGCCAGGAAACCATTTGATATTACATTTCTGTGTAAGCTTTCAGACTCATCATCATGAGACATGATATTTCCCTTTGATAATATTAACAAGTGGACAAAATAACGGGAACATAAGACGATATGATGCAATCCAATAGCTCTGCAATGAATACAGCCTTTGTTTGATATTTTGAGGAATTTTTGCCTTTACTTTTGATAGTGGACGATAGAAACATGGCAGAAAATGAGGGGAGAGAGAGAGAGAGAGAGAGCAACAAAGGTCCTCGGCTGGACTTGAACAGGGGGACACTGAGCCTTCATGGTCAGTAACCTAAACCTCTAGCTCACCAGGTCGCCCCTAAAATGTTCAAATTTTAATACAGTCATATCAGACAGATGATTCAGTTCTGTGGTCAGTTCAAGGCTGTAGTCTGTTAACTTAGACTAAAGTATATTATATTGTAATTGTTCCCATTTTAATACTTTCAGGGTAGTTGCATAATTATTCCACATTGTAACAAACCACTACAGGGTTCATCCTATAGCTTAGATCTCACTACCACCTCTAGTGAAGGCCATAATTAGTTAAGATGATAAAATGGATGGGCAGCACATTTAATTCACTCTTTAATTCTTCACTTTCTTTTTATCAACTTTAGATGACTTTAACTCCGGTAACTTGTTGAGCCTTTCTGTCTCGATGATGGGAGATGAGTCACTGTAGCACAAGGTACTTTTTCTCGTGATTACCCCATCAGACCATCAGAATCTAAACTGTGCTATTGTACCAGACAGTGCAATGTAGACAGAAACCTAGCTTCCTGGGGTGCAGTATATACAGTAGTATGTAGCAGAACACCAGAGAGATAACATTACGGTACACAGAACAATGGCTGAAAGCATAAAGATGCCTGAGGCAGGTTTACCATCTCGTGTAGATACATTTACTGAGTAAAACCCAGAACACCCTCTAACACAGCACACACACAACATCTGGGTTTAATTCAGCAAAATCAAATTTCTGATGGCTTCAAATAACATTCTGGTTGTCTGCGTATAGGTTTGTAAATACTTTTTAATGTTATACTTTCTCAGGGTCTGTGTCAAACCACGCATACAGTTTACTGGTTCACCTTGCTTGTCTTCTCTTTGTCTGTAAAAACCTTCTCCAGTCAGTTCCTTACTAGCTTTATACCATCGGATCGGTTTTCCATATGTTTTACCCATGTGACTGTTGCAATTGGGATTTCCCTACAATGTTATGGGTTTTTTTGGTAGTTTCATAAATAAATCTACCACTAGGTTCCTGTGAGGTTTTAACTGCATATGTTGTCTCTGGTAATCATGTGGCCTGAACAAAACTGAGAAAAATACCACTCCATGCTGCTTTTTGCTTTTCACCCTGATTAGAAAACATCAGAACTTTATTTTGGAACGGGGTAGCGTTCAGCTTGCCATTAATTGTAAGGTTGGTGGTTTGATCTTTTTCTGTCCACATGCTTCTGCTGTCTGTAAATGGTGGAGAATAATGTACTGTAAACGGCTCTGGGAAGAAGACTTTTCATTTAGTCATTTCAGTTGAATGAGACACAGTCGATATTTAACATAGGCACTGGTAATACAAATCAGAGCTGCACCTCTTGCTTTGCTTTGCTAAACAAATGAACTAATTCTGATATTAATGTGCTTGCATATAGTATGTTGCTGGTTTGACATGGAACTGATGTTTTTTTTTTTTACTGTGTTTATGTCTAATAAGTTTTTAAACACTGCCAAAAATATAAATATGTAGAAAGAAATTCCTCTATTTCAAATCAATGACTGAAGGGTTGAACAGAGTGAACTTTATATATAACATACTTTATGTACACACATCACATCGTAAGTATGTCATATGTATGCACCACACACCTGAGAACCCAACGAAACAGACTAATTCTTGCATTCTGCCTCAGAGCTATGTTTCCCAGCTGGCTCTGAACCCCTGCTGCCATTTAACTCTGAGATCAAGATAACCCTTGCAGCTGAGCCCTACAACTCTATTGCGAGCGAGCGTAGTTGTAAGCAATTTACATCTGATTTCAGCTCTTTCACAATACACTACAGGAGATGGTGGAGATATAAGGAAAATTACCCAAAAGAGAAAAAAAGAAATCTTTGCAAATACCAGAACAATGAACCTGAGTTTACAGCCGAAATAAATCTGGATAATTCATTATCATCATTTGTCAACTTTCAGTGTTATTGTATAATAAAAATTTACTATACATCCCATGAGCAGTGAGATACTCCAGCTCTGGGGCAGAAATTGAGGTGAAAAGCCTTTAGCTGGCCCACTTGAGTGTGCGGATTAGGATGCTTACGAGCAGCACTGATGGCAGGATTAGCAGGGCAGTGTAATGGACCACATCTCTTCACTTTAGGGCACAGGGCTCCAACAGCAGAGGAGCACTCAGAAATCGGATGATTAGCACTGCATCTTTCGCATTCATCTGTGCTTGTGTTGGATGCATTTTCACAGTAAAACATTAGCACAGTACTCTGGTTAGGACTTCCTGTATTTTTACTTTCACTCTTCAGAGGAAGTTTTTTATGGGAAGGCCTCTCTGCTTCTCTCTCACTTTGCTGATTTTCATCCAAAACTTACCTAAAAATAAAACCCTGAGTAGATCGACTAAGCTGGTAGTTCATAGAATATGGTATTACAACTCCAAGATGAGGGAAGGCTTTCATTTTGTCATTTACATGATGGTCCCAGGTGATCACATGAAGCAGTTCCTATATTAAAACAAAATGCAGCCAAGAAATCAAACTATAATCAAGTCACACTTACACTATATAAATGTATGTAAAAGAAAGAGGCCTTGCTTCTAGAGCTGGAGGAATGAGCTGCTTTCCCCATGTTGCAGTCACCAATGTTTCTGCCAAGCAACACAATTGAGCAATAGTTTTTAGTTAAGAAATACATACTAAGGTTGACACTGCCACAAAAATATCTATGTCATTGCTCAATGAAAATTAATCTAGGGAATGGAACTGTCAGAACTTTGTCACGCGTCTGTCTGAAATCATATAAAAATCTATAAAAATATACACAGCTGATCTATGAACCTAAAAAACAATATTTCAGTCACTGGAGGACAAATGTAAACCATTACATAATGCCATTACCCATCAGTGGGAGCTGTAAATAATGCACAGTTTACAAGACTGTAATGTCCCACAATGTGGGTTATACTTCAAACACATCAGCAGCTGCTACTGCTCTACATTTTTGTTAGATGTATCATCAAAATAAATCTCATGTTTCTAATGTTTGTAATTCAATCCAAACACAATCCAGTGCAGCGACACTACTAACTATACCTAAAAGGAACTGTAGAGGTGAATCAGCTCCTAGCTCTTGTAATGGATTGCATTAAAATTAACACGTGTACCTAGCACACTGATAAACCTGTGTATAGCTTTATCTCTGATCTTATAATTAGATGGATCCTGCTTGAATTAAATCAGTGTCCTGCACCACAAGCTGCACAACTGATGGCACAGCCTCTGCCATTACTCGCCCATTCGATGCTTTGCTCTCCATACGGAGCTAATAAACTGAGCTGTATTTCTTTTTACGGGCTTTTATGATTGTAACTTTAAAACAAACCATTTCCTTTGTCTCCGACATCACCATCCGCAATTTCTCATCATGTTTTCTTCTATGTTAATGTCTCTGCTTTCTCATAGATTTATATAAGGAAAGACTTTAATTTGATAAGCAGGGCATCACCCAAACAGATATGTGAGACAAATTTGCATTCATTCATCATCCAACAGGCTATGGTCGAGCGCGTACTTCAGATTTGTGAAACCCAAATTGGGATTTTATCTGCTTTACTCAGAACAAAAGAAAGGGTTAAGAAACATTTGTGAACAACACCCATTACTGTGAATTACATCAAATTAAAATAAGAGGCTTCTTTAACATGATAACCCATTTCTTCCAATGGCTGAACACTCATCATGGATGAATTGCTTTGTAAGAGATGGTGTTGAGCTGGGTCAGACAAAACTACACTCACTTCCACAGCTCCTCCAAGTAAATATTTAACAATAGCTAAAGAGCAGCCGTGCAACTGCTATTTTAAGCATCATACACTCCTATGACAGATGATGTTTTTTTGAGCTGAATTTATAAATAGAACTACTTCTGTTATGAACTCCTACAGCTCTTTTCAAAGTCTGGGCCGCTTCAGTTGTATTTCATAACAATTCAATAAGCGGTGCAAACACATTTCTTTAAGATGCACAGAGGAGGAAACCTTTTGTTTGATGTGTACATAAACACATCTCACAGACTTGCTGTCTTTTATATCCCAGCTTCCAGCATCCCAGAGCCCTGCCCACTGTCGTCTCCACATACTGTGTCAACCACAGCACACGGACTTGAGGACACCCACATGCAACACAGCTCCCAGGCTAGTGTCTAGGATTAGACCGCCATAATAACTATGCAACACAAACTCTAACCACTCCCTTACTCTAACTGTGCATGCTGAGGACACCACTGATTTATTTAAGAGGTTGTATTTCGGCTCAAGGTAAATTTAGAAAGCCATTCAGTGAGCGTCTGTGTGGAGACTGCACATTATTTTTTTCTCCTCTCTAAATGAGGGACAAGTGTGGCTTCAAATCATTCACAGATGTGTTGGTGCTCTGCCACGCAAGAGGAGGAGAGGCAGGGCCCCTCCCACACCGTAGGCAGGCAGTGGAGATGGGAGGAAGCAGGGGAACTGGAGCAGGAGCTCCATCTCCAAGTGCCTCTCATGGTGAGGCAGGCGCACACACTCACACACTCTCACACACTCTCACACACTCTCACACACTCTCACACACTCTCACACACTCTCACACACTCTCACACACTCTCACACACACACACACACACACACACACACACACACACAGCCTCAGTAATAGCTGGGAGCTGAACCCAGCCATGCGTCTCTAAGCATTCACCGCCATGTGAAACAACATAATCTGACACTCCTGACCCCTGTTGTTCCCTAGGCCTCGCAAGACACTTCTTATGTAACCTATAGAGCAGTAGGGAAAAAAAAGCTAAGCTATTTATGTGGTTTGCAATCAACCCGATGCTTATTTCCATATTACGGAACATCCACTGACCTTCTCCGCTACCTTAATGCAAATGTGCAAACCCGCTTTTAGCATGCAACTATACTGAATGTGTGTGTGGCACATCAGAGAAGTGTGCATCTCACTTTGTAATCAGTGGTGAAAATATATCAATAGTGGCCATGATAACATCTGAGAAATTTTGAGTGTGTCATGTTAAACTTGCACAGTTATGACTTTGACACAGAGAGCAAGAGAGAGAGAGAGGAGACAAAGAGTGAGTTCATTCCAAAAGCCCCGTGCTCCTCAAGTACCATAAACAGTCAGCAGCTTACAAATGCACACACATAAGCAAAAACACATGTCTGTTTAATAAGAATATTCCGCATTGATTAGGCAAGCCTTACCTGCTCATAGTTTAGCCGCTGAGCCTCTGATATCTCTTTAGGCTTCGTTTCCAGAATGTAGTCTCCTACAGAGGGACAGAAAGAGAGAGATGTTACCAGATATGATGAGTTAAATTGCACTGACAGAGCGAAACCACTTGCTTGGCACTGATGATCACTATGGATTCCTAGCTTAAGCATTTGCAGAGAATACTCATTGTAGGGTTTTAGAAAAGGCTGAGCCAAATATTTAGGGATCCTTTGAGTCATGTCCACTGTGGTGTCAACTGAGATCTCTGTCGACACGGCTCTGTGGCAGCATGGGCTGTGGCAGAGAGCACAGCCTGGCAGATGTCTGGCTCCTGCTCTGTTGAGCACTACAAACATGCTGCAACATTTAAAGCATTTCACACACTTTGAAGGGCAAAAAAAGCCATGAAAATACATTCTTGCTATTGCTGTGAAAGTTTTATTGCGGTCTACTCCTGACTTTTGAAACTGTGGTGTAAGTATTTCTCAGAATGTTTCACAGAGAATCATTAATGTATTAGAAACTGGCGAGAGTATCGTGCTGCACTGTCAACACATACTTTTCCTGAGAATTACTCTGAGGAATGCCATCAACTTCTTGTCATCAAAAGCCACATTAAGTGAAAACAGCTACACATGGAGATTAAAAATGCTCTCATATGTATTTTGCTTAAGCAAACAGAATGAATGGAGAATATCCAGGAAAAAAGTATTTTTTCTTGTAATTAGGGCTTCATTATTATTTTTTTCAATATAATTTTAATGGCTGACCTAGAAAGGCATGATGATTTCTTCATGTGCATGCTGTGAGAACTAACTGTCCAATCTTAAACTAGCCTATCACAGAATATAGTTCATGTTATGATGACCAAGTTTTTCAGGATTTTTGGATGTTTTTTGAACTGAAAAGTCAGGCTCATAAACTCTGTAGCTGTGTTCTGTAGCTGTGTTCTGGCACATAATCCATATATTTCACAAGTTATTTGGACTGACCAACAGACAAGCTGCTAGTTGCAGTTTTAAAAAAAACAACAAAAAAACTCTTCTTACTTCTTGATTGTTATGCTGTCAACCTTGATGAAGATTTTAGTGCAAGTCAAGATTTTTTCCAGCAGGGGGCCAGCCAGCTGAGTGGTTTTACTACAGTATGTCCACAACGAGGAAACCCCCTCACTGTTCTGCTCTCCACTGAACTGTGAACTCACTCATCTCTGGTCCTCCCTTAATGTCTGTATCTGTCAGCCTCTGTGCTTCAGGATCATGCTCATGCTATGCTGTGTAATTTCTGAGCTGCTGAGTGACCGCCACCACCCACTTTAAACACCAGATTTGAAATTCATTACCCAGCGTCACCCCTGCTGTTTGTGTCTATGTGTTATGAAAAACAGTACTGAGTTTAGAAGTCATCCAGCATCCCCTGGACATTACACAAGATTAGCTTTGTGTGCTGTAATTGAACTCGTGGTGAACTCATGCTCTAATGTACCACGCAAATGGACGATTTTGGAGATAATTAATGAACAAAGAGATAAAGATACCGTTGTTTATTATTTAATTGTCATTTTTAGAAACAAGAGCACTGTTTGAGCCATGCCAGCTAACAGACACAAATAAGTTTAACAAACACAGTAAAGGACCATAAAACTGGGGATCACATATAGTGCCGTGATGTGGAATATTTTAGTTTTCTAATGCCAGTGGATACTGAAGGCCCTGATAGAGCTGACAGGAGACACTAGTGAGGACTGGCTCTACCTCTGAAGAGCCCCTGCTGTAATCAGACACTCTGCTTTGATATTGTAGAGTAATTTTAGTTATGGAGGGAAGGAGACAGCCAGAGAGAAGAGATATCTCTTGTATCCTTTGCAACAGCAGGGGTTTGGCTCTTGGGGGTTTTCCCTGCTCTAAATATGTATATACGTACATATATATCTGACCTTAAGTATGTATCCACTCACTTGAGGGGATGTGAAACACAAGAATGTTTACTAGGTTGCTGAAACTCCGGTGCCAGCGGCTTTATTGGTTAGCATGTTTACAAGTGTGGACTTGTGGGCAACACTCAAGTTGCTGTGGTTCTATAAACGCAGGCCAACGTAGTGTTATAGTCTATTTATTATGCTTTAGAAATTTGTTCTTTTCTGCAAGTTCACATTAGGTTATTATTGTAAATCTTAAGCCAAGTGAAAAAAGCAAGCAGAAGAGGACCATATTTAATAGGGCAACATGGCTTAATAAACTCAGTACGATTTTCCCCTTAGATCAATCATCGGCATCAAATTGCTCTTGTGTAACAGGTTTAACGGCAGCAAACACTCACCAAGATACTCCATGAGTTGCTCAGCAGTTATAATTTCCATCATGGGTGGCATCTTAACCTGTAACAGACAACCATGGACACTCAGTGTTTATTCATTTATTACTACTTAATCAGACAAATCACTGCAACAAAGGTTAACCAAAACAGGATAAAACCATTTATTTTTGAGACCCATGCACTTCAGTTGGTAAAACACCTGGCTTCCCTCTTCAACATGCACTGACATGATTAAATAAATCCACATCTAATGCTAAAATTGAGTAATCATATATGAACTCGTCTTGATATATTATCTTTTCATGGGAAGTGCTTAGGGACAGAGGAACTAGGACTTCTACACTAGATCTATTGTGAGATGTGTATGTTAACCTTTAGCAAATCTAAATGTTTAAATTACACAAATGTTCCATTGTAACTACATGAAAAATTTTGATAGAGCTCAGAGCTACCTTATGAAAACGCCTATTTGTATTAAGTTAGAATCAAGTTTCTATTGATCCATGCCCATCTCAGAGCCTTTACCTTCCATGCAAGCAGAAGGACATTCATAATTGCCAGTAATGGACAGGGGCCGTTCTCATTCTGGGTGATGATCGGCGTATTCTCCTCCCTCCATTTGATCCACTTGATGTGGTATATGGACTGGCCAGCGGCCCGGTCCTTAGTGCACGAAGTCTTTGTCCCATCAGCCCCATACTCGCTCTGCAGGGCCAGGGCCAGCCCTCTCTCCTCCAGTCCCTCACTGTTGAGGTCGGAGCTAGGGCAGGAATTGAGGTTGGAGAAGGACTCAAGTGAATCTATGCTTCGGGACTCACCACCGAGACTGGGATCGGGGTCACTCCCACTCGGCAATCCCTCCGATAAGCTGCGATCACCGGACAGCCCCGGTTTGACGTCTGTTGTGATTGCATTGTCCGGACACAGATGAGTCGGCTTGGCAAGTTTTGTCGGTTCACTATTTCCACATGCCAAAACCTCACCCCCCACATCTGTGCTCTCCTTAGCGGGAGGTGAGGACGGGCCATCGGTTTTGTTGTTTACTAACTTTGAGGCACCACCCTCTCTATCTTCTGCAGCCAGCACCGACTCATGCCCCATCCCGTTACTGATCTGATCCCCGGACCCCGACCCCGACCCGATCGCATCGGTGTCCTTCTTCTTACCCTCCTGTGCGGAAAGGACTTCGACCGCTTCTGGCACGTCGGACTTCCCAGCACTGGACTTGTCATTAACGGCACTGGGAGCACCAACATTTGTGGTGCTGTCATTACAACTAACGTTAACCAAAGTACTGAGAGGTGCCTCACTATTCTTGCATTTCTCGGCTGTTCCTTTCACTCCGCCGACAATCGCAACATCGCCCATCTCTGCCGCAATCGTGGCACACAATGAGCTTCCGTCAGTGTCTCGATGCAGGTTTGCATTTTTCTCCATTTCGATTTACAGACTGTCGACAGATTTTAGCTAAATTGCAGCAGCAGCAGCTTCGGTCCCAAAGACGCCATGACAACTCTGCGAGTGACGTCATCAGAGTGAATTGCTTTCAGGCCGAGCAAGGGGGCGGTAGAAAACCATCGGCCAGACGGTGCTGCGTTTGAGTGCTCTCGTATTCTGTAAAGTTACTCACTCAGGTTAAGGCAGTTTGACCCATCCCAGGTAACTATTCATATCATTATACTACATACATTTATTCAAAAAATATCTAATGACTAGGATGACAGGCCGATGTCCTCAGCATATAAATCCGAGGCCGATGACTGTAGGATTTCTGCAGCTTGTGGTCTATTGTGAGCTGCGGTACCATTTAATTACTTATCACGCCTATCTCAAACTCATAGGCAAGATAAGACTTAGTGTATACAAGTTGTTAACCGTTTAAAGTATTTGCGCAAGCTCAAACCTTTGTAGAATGTGTAGCTGGCTACATTTTCAAACCGCTGGTACTGGTGCCCCTTTTTACGAGGACTCCTGAATGTAGGATGAAAAGAACTTGCCGTGGCCGTGACAGTGTTGCGTGCGTGTGCACGCGCATCAGTGAGTGCAGTATAGTCTCGCGTAGCCAGAGCTCCCCACCAACGTACAGATAAACGAGACTTTGGAAATGATCAGGCGGTCGCAGTGAATTTGAACCCTAGTTTAACCTAACTCGTAATAATGATTAACGATAACGATTTTCCAATTTTTCTACATTTTGGGGGGTTTAATTTCTCCAGACTTTCAATTTATATATATATATAGCCTATATATGTACTGTATACAGGGTAAATTGGGTTCTTTTGACAAGTCTGTCGATTCACATGCAGTAACTTTTTAGAGTCACTGGGTGGCAGCAATTCCTAGACTGGGCAGAGCTGTACACATCACATCAGACTTTCAATCAGACTGCATAAAAACCCTTTCCCCAACAGGACTCGGGGACACAAACATACCCTTGACCTTAACAACCTAGTTTTTTTTCATTGTAATTTTAGAGAAGGGTTAGGTAGTATGAAGCTCAAGGTATAAACTATGATCTTGTCAAGCATTGATCTGGATTTTGCTGAACTGCAGTCTGACATATAAAACGTAATGCCTCAATGAAAAAGAGGACTGTAACTTCATGTTATATAAGATTTACCTGTGTCAAACCACATATATAAGCATACGAATTGTGTCTATTGAGATCTGAAAAGTTTTCTTTTATTTGCTGGTGTCATAGCTTAGCACAGACAGACAGCAGTGACATCCTTAACAGTATTGTTTTTGTTCAAAGATAATTCTGTGAAGTGCAGAGACTTGACATAACTTTGTGGTTGATAAAGGAAACCAATCAGGAAATGAATGTTATATTTTTGAGTGTTGAGCAGGATGCCATCATGCTTTACCTTCTTGTAAAAATCATTATTCGTAGTCATTTATCCCTCTGCTGTCTACTCAGTACACTATAGTTTTAGTGCTATTTACTTTTATTGAGCTGTATTCATGTTGTCTTTGTTAGTATTGTGAGCTTTCATACACTATTGGCCTTATTAGTGGAAAAAACTGGAATATAAATTATATTAAGATTCAGCAAAGATCAATTGCATAATATATAATATATATTTTTATATTGTATAATTGCACTATATATATATATATATATATATATGCATAATCCAAACTTTTTACTGGTACTGTATATATATGTAAACTCTAAGAATAGTTGGTAAATACGGAAGTCCTGATTTAAGGAAGTAAACAACTTGTAGATTGATTGATGAAAACAGCGCTCAAACAACAGTTTGGTGCATGTCAGACTGGTTGCATTAGCGCCACAGTGTTTTACTGTTCTTCTTTGAATCTGGTAGTGTAAAGGTGATTTGTTGCTTGTCTTTATGGTCTCCCGACCTATAACCATAATAGTACACAGTTGGTGGGTGTGTCCAGGCTGTCTTGGCAAACAACAGCGGAAGGGAGGAGGGCCTGTCTGTCTGTTGGCCTGTCTCACTGTCTGTCTGTCTGTCTGTCTGTCTGTCTGTCTGTCTGACGTCGGGCTGGCTGCTGAAACACGCAGAGCCGGTGTTTGTGATGGGAGTCAGCTAACTAGGAAGGGCGACTATACCTTTAAGTAAAAGAAAACGAAACAAGAAGCAATCAGCGTTACCGCCTGGTCGCTTTGCTGGTGTACTGGGTTTACAGGGAATTTCGATATGATATTTGTTAAACTAATTCTAATTCTTTGCTTCCTACAAGATATTACAGGTAAGTTTGCTACTGATTCACAGCGAAAGGAAAGTGTTGAGTGATCGTCAGTGGCGCTAGCGCTAATCGGATCAGGCAGTTGTACTCTGGCTATCTAACTTGCTAGCTAGCTGGCTAATGTTATAACTGTAGTGTTTGTGGCTGCTAACCTGTGTTTATTGTTAGAGTGTGAACACGGGCCAGGTTAGCCACGCCGTATTGACTGGGTGTCAAGTTAATTTCTTCTGGGTGACACAGGTGAAGTACTCTCATAGTCGAAAAGCCTATGTTTTTTTGACAGTTACTGAGTGTTAAACTAACATTACGGGGCTAACCGTCTTCAAACAAGACACCAGATCTGCGGTGATGCAGCTAATAGACTCGGAAGTAACAAATATTCACCGGTGTTTGAATAAACAACCAGATAAATATTAAGTTTTGCTGCGCTGGAAAAGACAGTGTGTATATATATATATATATATATATATATATATAAGGCAGGTTCTCATGTAGATACATGATATGCTTCCACTGCTGCGACGTTTGACAGTTATTCAATCTGCCCAAAGCAAACCCGTAAGCTAAATGTATTTTAAAATTTCAACTACTGACCGGTAACACACCCTAAATGAAAGTTACACTTGTGTTTTGCACAACAGCAGAACATGTTCCCAATTTCAAGTTGTTCAATAACAGCTTCCCACTCCTACTAGGGATGAGTAATAAATTGCGTTTATTGCGGTAGTTGTCGAAGTTCTGATGTGACCTTCACTATAAGTTTATCGTAGTGTCCAGGCCTCAGTAGGTCACCATTTACCCTAAAAACTGAACCAAACCTTGTTGAGACTCTCCACCAAGATGATGAAAATATACTGCTTATTGCTGAGGATTTTTATACAGTTGTACAACCCCTAGTCCTTCACGAACGTTATGACAAAATACATTAAAAGTGCTGGTTTGAACTGTGTGCAGAAACAGATATTGGAAAGTACAAATAAATAACATGGTCATGAGGATGTGATGAAATACAGCAATTCAGTGTGTTTTAATATTCTCTTATAACCCTTGAGACCTGCACTGGCAGATTACTGGAATAATCAAAAGGATGTTGATGAAATTCAAAATCCATCAACACAAGTTATTTAAAATTAAAGAGTGAGTCAGTATGCAAAACCAATGCTCTTCCTTTGTTACCACTATGCTTTTCTTCATAGTCTTCATTAAACATTGGAACATTGGTGCATGTAAGCTTGACTGCTTTTCTTAAAAAGTGAAGTGTTGTATGTTGACTTTGTCCTCCAGGGAAAATTCTTTTGACTTCTGTTTACAAAAGCTCAGATATGTTTCATGGTGCTTACCCTTTTGCCTGTTTATACACAACGTGACTTGGTGTTTAAAACCTTCACTGTACAAGCCTTGATTGAGGTGAGTTGCAGTGACTTTATCCTTGCATTCTGCCTTGCATATCTGCAACCTGAGGAAGTTCTGCTGTGGTGAATTGTGAACTTTGTCAGAGAGAGAAACTGTTTCTACTCTCTCAAATGATAGGAAAGTTGGAACAATAGATGTCCTGATCTAAGCCTAAATTGCTACAAAGACCTGGCAATTTGACTCCTTCTATTCAACTACACACTGCTCTAAAATGTATTATCAGTGTGACAAGCATGTAGACTGTTTACATTTTAGTTGTAAGTAGATATGTCTGAGGAAGTCAGTGTTTCTGTAAAACAAGGTTATCTCACGTCTGACACAGCTGCTGTTACCCCCTTACTGTTATTGTCCACCACTGTATGATACACACGAGAAGAGAGACATTTAAGTTGCAGTGAGCTGTTTAGTTTCTGATGTGTCGTGTTAGCTAGTCTGCCATCACCCAGCATGTATGGTAATAACCCTCAAGGCTCAGATCAGTTGTGATCCATGCTGTTACCACCTCCTCTCTTCCTGTCAGCGATTTCCTCTCTGTCAAGAATTGCACTTCACGGTTCACTGGAGCACTTGGGGCTGAAACAGATTGCACTGAAATCATGATGACATTGCCATTACAGTGAAATTGACTGCCAGTTTTTTCTCAGTTTTGCTGTCTACCCAGAAATTCAGGCTACCTCTTAGTGAGGTAATCTAGGCCCAAACAAAGTAGGATTGATGTGTTACTGTCAGGTAATGATTCAGTATATTTGAAGTTCAGGGGCTGCAGGGGTGGCCGTTCAAATGCTGTGTTTCAGTCTGGTGGGAATATTGTAACACTAGTTGAGCCCCATCGTTGAGAGTTGAAGTAATAAAAGTAGCCTGAGACCTTGGAGCAGAAAATCCAGGGTCTCCCTGATTTATTTATTTATTTATTTATTTTTTTTTATTTGAGTGTGGACAGGAAAGAGATGGGAAATGACTTGCAGCAAAGATCCTCATCTGGGGAAATTGCAGTTCATGGTCAGCACTGTAACCTCGTAGCCACCAGGATGCCCCAGTTTCCCTGAGTCTTTACTTAAACCAGTTGGTTAACTTGTTAGTAATACTCCTAATAACTCAAATTTTGTCGTTATCCAATGTTGGCCCCTGTATTATTGGATATGTCAGTCATCTTGGGAGTGACAGCTGGTTTCTGTGTTGTAACTGTAGCTGTCTGTCTTTATGAGTGCGCTTGCATGCACGTTAATGTCCTAGTTTTGATCATATTCAGGATATGAAGTTTACATGGAAAACATGTGGTTACTCATGCCAGTGTAGATGATTCTATCTTTGCCCAGGTTTCTGATTGTCTAGGTGTTTATATTAGTCAGTCATATTTCATAATTTTGCTACTAATGGAATTGCATCAGCATTTTCCTGGATTTGGCTTTTGCTTCTTCTCATCTATAATGACAGACAGAGTGGGTCGGAGACAGACTTTAACTTCAGAATGTAAAACGACTTTACATTATGTTACATTATGTATGTTTATCACATTTTGTATTATCTGACTCATAACTATGTGACCTATGTGCCTGTGACAGAAGTGTCACTCTAGCTTGTTTTTTTTTGGCACAACCAAGCATATTCACATTTCCAAATTCTGTGATGAAGGCTTATTCAGGTGTCTGAAACCAGGATATGATATTTACATGCTCAAACAAATTGGAAACTCCAGTAGCCCTGATAATCAGGGTGGTAGTGTGCGTATAAAAGCACTATAAGAGAGCAACAAATTAAATTGTAGTTCATACATTCTTTTATATGATATATTTGTTTCTTTCTGTTTAAATTTTTTAATGTGAGAAGAAATGTTATAATGTCCCATGTCAAATGTCAGACTTATTGCCAAGTTAATATGCAAATGACCATCTGTTTATAATTTAGCTTTGTGCTGTCACATTATTACATATTAATGGACTTGCCATGTCTCACTGAGAAGGCCTATCTGGGCAGTCTGAGGTGGCAGTGTTTTTGAACAAAATCAAAATTTTCCCTGATTAATTACTTCCTCAATCTCTCACCCCTTAAGATTTTATGTTGTTTTTAAAGTTTTTTTTTTGTTCAGTCTAGTTTGCTGCCGTTATTCTCATTGATGAAGAAGGGCTAAAGAAGCTGGTTGTTGGAATATTTTCTCCTTGCATTCATGGACAAGTTGCTACTAGCCTGGTACAGCCTCTCCCTGTTTGGGGAGTTGTGACTCCTGACACATGGAAGGTGGAGCACCCACATTATCCTTTTTGGCCTGTGGGAGTCTCTTAGTAATGTGTATATTTCCAAGGTCTGTCAGTACAAAAGCTTAGAGCTCAGTATTAGTCCCAGCTCTTTAAATTGAGCCCTTGCTAATGAACTTATGTCCAAAGGCTTATTTTGTTGCACATGGCAGCTTTTCTTTTTATAACCCAAAACTTCAGACTGATATTTAGTTAGCATTCTGTGTTGCCTTGGAATGTAGATTAGCATTTGAACAGCCTGCAGCGAACTCCGCCACTGAGCTCACACAATGACATACAGTACCACTGAAACAGAACCTCAGTCACCTGATGTGCATCACATGCTCCTCACTTGTGCTTTAAACTGACCGCTTTCTTTGCCTTTGTGAAAAGAACAAAGAAAATGGTCAGAATAGAAGCTGACAGGATTACCTCTGTGGGGTCACATCAGTAAACTGAGTAAGCCTGTTAAGCATATCTAGTAAGTGACAGCCAGTACTATAGCTGGTAACTATCGGGGAGAATCATTGCTCGTTTCTCAATCTGGCTCCGTAAGACTTTTTCATGAAGACATTGACATGTCACAGTAGTTAAATGATTAAATTAATCATGGTTGGATTTCACTCAGCTACTTCGGTTTCAGTACTGTACATGCTGGCTTACAACACAAATACATTTGAATACACTTGAATAAAGCAGAGCCATCATTAATGTAATTAGTAACACCTTTACTACTATGACTAATAAAATGATTGCGATATGTGGATATTCTCTTAGGTGTATAGGTGCAATAAAATTCACTGAATTGATTAAGACATGAGGTGACTCATTCACTGTTTTTACCACCAGAATGCTGCCCTTTTCTCTCAATTTTTTGGGGTTAGCAAGTTATAATATCAGTCTGTTGTATCAGTCAAATTCTATATAAGATTAATTAGACCCAGAATCATATTAGAATACCAACACGAAATGTGGATTGCCTTTACCGCCTTGCAGCAGATATTTGTTGACAAATATTGATGAGCCACTGAATTCTCTTTCAGGTCAGTTTGAGAACCACTTGAACAAATATATTCGCCATTATGAAGGTCTGTCATATGACACAGAAGCCCTGCACAACAGTCACCAGAGAGCCAAGAGGGCCCTCTCTCCTCAAGACAGGACTGTGCACCTGGACTTCCACGCACATGGAAGGTGAGTTTGAGTACAAACACACACAATCCTCCTCCCTTATCTTTCTCTTTTTGTCTTCCAACGTAAACTCATAGTATGTCACATTTTATTATTTTTTTTATATTTGTCCTACCGTATGCACTTTAGTTGTGAACACAAAATGCTGTAATAGAACACACAAATAAATACAGCACTTGCACATTTTGACTGTAAAATATTTTAAGGTCCAATGTTAAATACTGCTATTATATTCCATTAATTTAATTGAGATATAGCTTGTCATATTTTTTACCTTGACCTATGCTGCGCTGGGCTTATTGTGTTAAGTTGCCATTTCATCACCACAAGATTATATATATTCTTTTACGTTAATGATTAGCTGGCAGTGCAATTGAATGAATGTTTATTAATTTCCCCAGTGCCATTGGATATGACACATCATCATTTATGGCTCAGTTGTAATATTTCCTTATTGAACCATCTGGTTATAAAAGAACTGTATCCAAAGACTAAAGAAATGTTTTCATAATACTAGGAAATTGCATTAGAGCAGGAAACCACAGCTTAAAATCCCCCATTTTTAGAAAGTACCTGCTGTTGTCTTTGTATTAGACAAGAAATGAAACTTTCAATGAAAGTTGAATTAACCGTAGACATGTGAGGGAACATAATTGATTTTAGTGTTGAGTGGGTTTTATACCTGGTGTAAAAGATACCTGCCTCTATAGTGCAGGCTTCTCTGGGAGCAGCAGCAGCAACATTACTTAAGGCTCTGACAAGACAAGACTAACCATGTTACTGCAAACTATAATCAAATCTTTCCCTTGTCCTTATTTTCTTTTTTTTCTCTGACAGTGATGTCCCTGTGTATTTCTTCTTTCTCTTTGCGATTCTGTTTTTAACGACATGTAATTTTAGATTATCTATCCCTTGTCAAGGCCAGGTTGTCTTGAGTACAGTGGTGCCACCCATGTTTTGGAAACAGATGATTTCATGCCCCGTCACTGTTGAAATATTTTGAGATTTGTATCAGCTGAGTTCTTGTCACTTGGTAATAAGCAACAGCCAGCTGCAGCACATAAATTGCTTGCAATGCTGTAACAAGAAAATAAATGTTGGTAGTGTGTAAACAATTCTGTGACTCTGTACTCTTCATCGACTGGCCATTTTGCAAATGCTGTCCAACAGTCTTTGTATGATCTCATAAATTAAGATACTAAAATTGAAAGCAACAGCTGATTTTTGTGGATATTTGTGAATGTTTGCAATTTTTTTTTACTTGTGAGCCATTCCATGTCTTTGTGAGACTGGTAGTTTATTTTTTACCAAATAAAGGAAAAAATACTTTTTACTCCCATTTCTGATTCAAAGACTGTAGATGCTTCAAGGAATCAAAGATAGATTTGAAAACATGATATGCTATGACTCCAAGGAAACATTGAGTCATACTTGCCTTTCCCCTTACTAGACCCCAGGTTAGGACTGCACAGTGCTTCAACACATGACATAGAAAATGTGGACAAGCTGGCTTGCTGTAACTCACCAACAATAGGAGTTTGTTTTCTGCTGCCTTAAATTTGAACACAAATATGTTCGCTATCCACATAGACACATGTGTACATACAATAAATTATATATTTATGTTTTAGAGTTCAGTTCAGGGGCTGATCTTGCTAATGGGTAATCTCTATCCATTTGCACCTCTCTGTCTCAGTTTTATTTCTATCTGCTTTTCCCTCTTCCTCTTTTTCTTTTATTGCCACATTGCCATGAGAGTGTAACAATAATTTACCTCAGAATTATTGTTTTTTCAGTGTTTCCTCTTCACCAAGCTTGTCTGTTGTGGGTTATCTGTCAAACAGATCCCTTTCCTGTGCTTTTTTGCTTTTTCCTGTCATTGCTGGCCTTTGAGAAAAAGCTGGCCCTGCCTGTAATGGTGAGGTAATCACAGACTCATACAGTGTGAGCATTTTCAGTGTCTGAACAAGTTGAATTGGGGATGGACCTGCAGTATGTTTGCTGTAAACAAACTCTCATGATGCTCGAGTAGCAGAGTAAAAAGTAGAACTGCACAGATAATAACGTGCAGAGAAGAGGGTAATGTAGAGCACGTCCAGTTCACTTAACAGGTGAATTGTGCACAGTGGGAGATCTAAGAAACATTAATAAACAATAAACATAAACATTTGCTAGTTAGATATTAACATAATAACACCTGGGGCTGTTATGTAACATGACCATTACTTTTGTCTTGTGGGGACAAATTATTCAGAATTTCCATTGATGTAAGTTTATGTTTTAATAGAGGAGGTTTAGCTTCACATTAGTATCACAGGTGGACACAGTGTCATATTCCCTTGTACAAGCTTACACAAACCAGCATCATAGTCTTAAAACATTGATCACCTGTGTGCTTACATTTTATTATTTTGTAATATGTCAGAGAGATTTTGATCTATCTCGGTTATGTGAAGGTTTTCGCCTGTTGTTTTGTTATTGACATCATACTGTGTATTAGCATATGTGTTTTTCATAATTGCAAAAGTTAAGTTAAGTTAGCTATATGAGATACAGAAGCCAGTGGTCATAAAGCTAGTACCTTATTCTGTATATGAATTCATCATGATTACGTGTGTGTGCAGTGTTCTGTGTGATACTATAGAGGTTTGTTGTAACAAGAGAAAAGCTTACTTGTGTATGCCCACTCACATATTTGTGGCTGGATCAGGTGACAGAACAAGGCAGGGCAGACAGTTGTCTCTGTGGAGGGCTTCTTTACACAGAGAGGTGCCAAAAAGTGGTCAACCATTGGCTAATGCAATGCCGGTGGAAGTGACACAATTCACAGTTCAGTTTAGTGGCCAGCTTTCCAGGATTGAGTCGTATTTATGGGATGTATATTTCCTCTTTGTAATGCTTGAAAGTATGAACACCTTTGGCAAACATTAGGGCTCAACATTGTTCAGAAGCAAATATGTCTTGCTCTGAGATAAAAGTGTGTTTACAGTTTATTGCATGTTAGATGTGCTTGATCTCGATCCATGTTGTCTGTAAAAACTCCTAACACTAGCAGCTTATGACTGTGTGATTTCTACCTTCCTGTCTGGAGTATGTGGGGCTTCAACGGATTCCAAGTTAGACAGTAACTAGAATTACCGCCTCATGGTTTATTCCCTCGCCAACCAGTCAGGCTGCAGTTTACATCCATGTCTGTCCAAACTCATATGATATATGTAGTGAAGACTTTGAAGGAATTTAATAAAATGTATTAAGTGTATTTTTAATTTGTTGTATATATAGGGTCATATAAATAACATTGATTTGACTCTACTGTATTAGTGTGTAAATTCACTGACAGAACAAGAAACATAGTCAGATTTCTTGTATGTGTTCACCTGCTAGGGCAATAAAGCTAATTCTGATAGAACACAAAGTTGTAGCCATGACAATAGACTTTATGCTTTATCCTTAAAATACGGATGTTACTGCAAAGAAACTACAAATTCTAAAACGTGGATGCTTAACACACGTCTTCAAACCGGCAGCACAGAAGATCTGTACAATCACCACAGTTTCAAGGTGGGCACCAGGATTAGTGTCCCCAGTTCAGTATCTGACCAAGTGTGACATATAGTCACAATCTCTCCTTCTGTTCCTGAGTTACAGCATTGAACAATGGCCAGAAAAGTGTTTTTGCAGAAAATTATGATGTCACAGTGAAGTTGACATTTGACCTTTTTGGATATAAAATGTTGTCACCTAGTCATTTTATCCTATTAGACATTTCTGTTAGATTTAGTCATAATTAGCGTATGAATTGTTGAATCATGGCCTAAAATGTGTTTTGTAAGGTCACAGTGACCTTGACCTTTGACTGCTTAATTTTTTTTTTTTTGTAAAACATGAAATGTTTTATACATATAGGTTAGATATTGTCCCCTTTGTAGGCATACCATCTCTGTGGACATGGCTTGAGGCACTCTTTCTTTGAGCTGGCCTGCTTACTGAGCAAAGTGTATGACTGCTTGGGTTAGTATGTTCAGCATTTGAGATATCTCTGAATAATTTATCACTCAGCTGCTTCTCTGAGATGAGTAGTACAGACTTGATCCTCAGCCTCTCTGTTGCAGTCTGTTACTATGCTTCTGCAAGTTTGTCAGCAAGTTGTTTTGTCTGGAACGTGATACATTGATTTCTTTCTTTCTTGTTTTTTTCTTTTTCAGTTGGTAAAACCTTTGACCGTTTGGGGTGATGTTTGAATGTTCAGTGTTTTGTTAGGGTCCCTATGGTTCTCAGTTATTTGGAAACGTTATGGACAAGGAAGCAAGTGGTTAAACCAGAAAAAAGTTACAGACAATAAGCATTAAAAAAATGCTCTGCAGATCATTGACAATACAGATAAAATTTCGAACTGAATAATCGATTTATGAATTTATATTCAACAGAGATTAGTGTGCCATGGTGGTGTCATGGGTTGACCGAGCTTTTCATGGGGCATAGATGAAGTCATAAGGTCATATTGATTGTTGTAGAGACCATCAATAAGGTGGAGAGAGGCCAGGAGGAACTGTAGTGGGTGTACCAGGATGAATAACAAGCAGAGGAATGCCCAGTGATCTTAGTCTTTGTTCCCTGTGTTTAGCAGTATTTTTTGTTCAAACTCTTTTCCTCTTTCTTTTTCTTTCTCTTGGCTTCATTTGAAAATGGTCCTCTGACAGAAGATTCTTGGTTCAGAATACAGATCACATCTTGTTAGGCTGCTTGAAATAAGGACAAATCCACCTGATCCTTTTCATTTTATATTCTGAAACACAGACAGACGAACACACAAGTCATCCATGACTTTGGTACAAGTGAACCAATAAGTTGAAAATACTTTAACAGTAACATTGTTTTATGGCTTTGTGTGTGTGTGTGTGTGTGTGTGTGTGTGTGTGTGTGTGTGTGTGTGTGTGTGTGTGTGTGTGTGAGTGAGAGAAATGAGAGCAGTAATTAGAAAGGGAAAACCGAGTGCTGGTGCAGGTCAAGGAGTCATCCTGGAGAAGGAAATCCTGGTCTGTGTCTGACCCCTACAACATCATTTGCTATCTCATCCTCCCAAACTTTTTCCAAACACATGCTCTACTCCTCCCCACATCCACCTGTATGTCTCTTGTGTTCATGTTTCCCATTGTTTTTCTCTTCTGATGTTTATACGTAGTCATTCTTGCAGTGTAGTAATTCTGCCTATACATCCTCATTGTTTTTTTGTCCTCTGAAGCACACCTACATATACAACACAGTTATGGTGAAATTACTCATTAATGCTGTGAAGTGCACCTGAGTTTCTGTCTAAAACTAGAGAGATGGTTTACACAGACTTTAAAGGGGCAGATTTTACACAGAGTCAAGTGTACTACTCAGCCGAACACTTGTGTTATATCCTCCGTGGGTGTGATGTGTTTTCCAAAGTCTGAGAAAATAACCATGATGATGCCATCAGATTATCTCATTTTGGGTTTTGAGACTAAAATCTCAATTACAGACTGGGGTATTTAAAAAAACAAACAAAAAAACATGGCCATTAACCAGACAAATGAAATTATGCTATTGGTTGTGTCAAGCGAAACGGATATTCTAGCGTTTTTGGAGCTTGACCCATAAATGATTAGAACTTGGGGACACTGACTACACTTGTTGGATGCTTATTAAAAAGTTTTATTCCTGCGTGAAACTGCCTAATCTCTGGGTTATATGAGACTACTTAAGGAGTAGTTGACAGCCAGTCAAAAGTTTCCCTAGAATGTTACGTCATGTTAATTTTGCCTTGTTGTGGATTGTGTTATGATAATGAAACAAAAGTGGTACAACCCAAAGAGGGCTCAGTATGAGAGAGTTATATGAACATCTGGCAGAAGCTTCACACCTTGAGACCAAACCATTTGATTATGAAAGAGAGATTTCTGGTGGGGAGTGTTCCTCTGAAGTATTCACTGCATCACCTCGGGTCTCTGGGAAGCTAGTGGCTCATGTGCACCTCATGTGATGCATGCCTTTTTGTCGTTGGCATCATGGTTATGTGAACGAGAGGATTTCAAAAAATGTTCTATGGCTGTGCACAAATGTTCATGTGTTTTTCCTCATGATATTATTCTTCTTCTGACTCACTGAGCACAGCAGCACTGAGCAGCAACCAGCATAGCAGCATGGTGAAGCTCAGCGAAAATTTGTAAATGCTGCTTTTTCTGCTAAGTCCTCTGTGTGCTGCCTTAGCTCCCCAGTTGTTTATACTAAAACTCTGTGTTGAGAGTGTGACATTAACAGTGCCAGGGTTGAGGGTTTGAGTGTCAGACTGTCATTCGGACTGTGTATTGCATTGCCCACATGTCAGTGTGTCAAAGTACAACTTTTTGTTCTTTTTCTAACCAGACATTAACTCACATTCTTATTCTTTTCTTTTTTTTTTTAGACATTTTAACTTGCGGATGAAGAGGGATACAACTTTATTTTCTCCGGATCTCATCATTGAGATATCAGGAGAGGAGGCACCTATTGATACATCGCATATTTATAGTGGAGAGATCTTTGGTAAGTTGCACACCACATCCTGGAAAGAGGCTCCGTTTCTTAGCAAGAAATGTCTTTAACCCAATTATGGTGTTCATTTTTCAATTACATTGAAAGTCCACATCACCACTTCTCATTTAATCATTCCTACATCATCCCCTACATCATCTCTGCAACTGTGAGTGTGTGAGTGAGAGAAAGAGAAGGGGAGGGAGAAAAATTTGAGGGTTATTTTTGTCAAGACTTTGTCATATCACAACCCTTTCATCCAGTTCTTCTTTCCGCTCAGTCCCCTTCCTTCCTGCACGTATTCATGCTGCTTATGCCCTGCAGAGTTCAAATGGAGAGGGGGAAAAAACAACATGTTTTTCCTGTTGTTGTGTGTGTGTGTGTGTGTGCGTGCATGCGTGCGCAACAGCAAGAAAAGAAACAGAGATTTATATTTTTCTTATCAAGGGTGGTGCCCTCATAATAAATATCCTTAATCTCTGCTCAGAGATTTCAGAAATAAAAAATATAGCTGTGGAAATCCATGCAAATGTTTTGAGCCTTAAACAAATTAAATGAGATTTATGTTCAAATACCAAACTTTTAGTTTTTCAACAAACATTATGATTTCATGACATATCACGAGTTTGTAAGTTACCTTAGGGTATGTTCAGAATCAGCCTGTCGGACTTTTTGTGCAGACTGTGTGATAACAACTTGGTTTCAATGTTTTTTGTAAATGTAAATCCTGTGTGTGTATGTAGAAGCTTATTCAACAGATCACTACTATCCTTAAGCTGCTTGAATATTTAGACCAGATGTGTCTCATTGTAAATTCAATATAGAACAATATTACTTTGAAGTTTTTTAACTTTCTTTACAGACAAAGGCTATATCTTATTTGCCTCTGTTCACCCTTCTTGTTCTGTGTTTCAGGTGAAAAGGGCACACTGACCCATGGCTCTGTGGTCAATGGACGCTTTGAGGGCTTCATTAAAACCTACCAAGGAACTTACTATGTTGAACCCTCAGAGCGGTACCTACAGGACAAGGATGTGCCCTTCCACTCTGTCATCTATCATGAGGATGATATCAGTAAGTGTACTTGTTTAAGTGAAAGGAGCTGGTAAGCACTACAGGAAGTTTAAAATCACATAAACTGCATTAACTAACGATGAGCAGTATTGAAGGCACTAATCACTGCAGAGTAAGGGTGGAGTGGGGTGGGCCCTAACAAATGTGGATATTTTATAAAATATACCGTAGTATTTTAGGCTATAATTAACACAGCATTCCTGCTGCCATCCTTGCACAAGACAAGGAGTTTTCAAATGGTCCCTGCTAACATCTACAAAAATCTCAGAATAAAACTTAGTAATATCTCAGGCCAACTGTGAAATGTTTCTGTTGTTTCAGAAGTCTCCCTGTGGTTTTTGATTCTGGTATCAGTGAAAAAGATGGAGGAATGGCAGTTAAAAAACACAAATGCCTGGGTTTTCTTGGAACTTTTTTTTTTTTTTTTACTTCTGTCTTAAATGCCTAGGGCCTTTTGATCAGCAGTTGAATGAGATGGCATTCACTGTATGGACAAAGCCGTCTTTCTCTGTGAAGATTGAAAACACATTGTCAGAGGTTGAATGCGTTGTGTGTCCAGTCAGTTGAGTAACCAGCATCGGACTGTTCTCTTTAATGAATGACCAACAGTGGCTGAGAGACAGTCGGGCTGATGTCCTGCACTGCTGTTAATGGGATCACGGGTTTTGCAAATACAAGTTGCTCAGAGGCAAGTCATCCATCGATTGAAACCAACATCATAAGGATACATTGATTTGTTGATTTGTTAAACTCATTTTGTGTATCAGCACTTTAAAATGATTTAAAGCACCAGCACACTGGCTGTATTGTTCATTATTGTCCAGGTGATTTGGTGTTTTGGCTGGTGTCCCTCATTAGGCTTATAAAAGACACAATACTATAATACAGGTGACAGTTTGCTTTACTTTAACTATATCCAACATATATATATGTATTAACTTGAAAGATATATAGCAGCAGGTGGCATCAGCTGCTTGCCTGTCACAAGTAGTGGTATAAAGCTCTTTTTACTAGTATGTAATATTTTCTCAATGAATAAGCCCAAAATGAATATGATATATTCCTCATCATTAGTCTGTTCATTCATACCTCCTTTATCTGAAACTGCTTTTGCAATGATGTTGTAAAGCTTTGAGTCATACATTATTTGATGTCGGATTGCCATATGGGTGTGGCCAGTGTTGAACAGCGTTGTGACTATCAGCAGAGGTGGCGATTGTAAATCGAAAGACTAATCCCATCTTGTTTTTGTGATCCTATAAAGACAGCTGCTGAAGGCAAATGGCCATACCTTATTGGGGCAAATGCTGTTGCTGAAATGTTTATTGTTATAATTAAAACAGAAGAATGCAGTCACTGTGTACACAGTGTGCAGTCTAGATATGACTGTAATAGAGACCATGAGTGAAAATACTGTGAGAAAGTACAGAGAGATATGAAGGATGGAGGAAGATAACGCTGATTTGTTAGTTAGTACTTTTCTACCTACAAATCCTCATGTAGCTACTCCTGCACCTGGACCCATCCTGATTCACCTCCTTCAGCCCACCACACATGATCCTAAAGAGATCCATGATGCAGTGTAAGCTGTTCACAACCACTCCCTTATCTCCTCCCTATCTGCCAGATTACCCTCATAAGTATGGCTCAGAGGGCGGCTGCGCTGACCACTCAGTGTTTGAGAGGATGAGGAAGTACCAGGCATCAGCAGCAGAAGAGCCAGCCAAAGTAAGTGCCAACAACCCCCCCAGCCCCCCCAGCTCAAAATTAAACATACTGATGGACAAGGTTTATGAGATTAAAAAGATCCTATGTAATATCCAACATACCTTACACTAACGGTAAGGGCATGTGTATATTTTTACGCCACTGTGCTGGTGACAGCCAGGGCCAGAGGCGTAATGTTTTCGGGTTGACTGTCAGTCATTCCAACTGTCTGTCCCATTCTTGTAAACAAGATATTGCAGTAATTCCTTGAGGGAATTTCTTCAGATTGACACAAAAATTCACCTGGACTCAAGGATGATCTCTTTCAATTTCGGTAGTCATAGTTCAAGGTCACGGTGACCATAATTCACAATTTCATATGCTTATCATGACACAATTTAAACAAATGGGCTAAAATTATGAAATTATGACATTTTATATCCAAAAGGTCAAAGGTCAACTTCACTTGACATCATAACGTAAAAACACTTCTGATAATTATAATTATTCAATGCTGTAACTTGGGAAGGGGAAATTGTGACCATAATTCCTGCAGTTTGGCTGGTTAGCGGAGGCGTACAACCATGAGGTGGTAATTCTAGTTTGAATAGGTGCTCCAGATTATTAGCAATGTTGAGGCCATGCCCAGCCTTTTCATATATAGCAGTGTAATTTTTCTCCAGATTTTGGCTGAAAGCAATTTTCACCAGACACTATTGACCCACACCATAATGCCTTTCAAAATAAGAGGCAGCTATCATAAGAGAAAAAGACTCACTGTTATCTCAATTGATGAGTATTTGTCTAGGGATAGGATTAACCGGCTATTTTACTCCCCTCAATTTTTGACTACTTTGCCTTCACCACGATTGTTTTTTGTACAGGGGGTGAGCATTGTGTTGGATGAGGAGATCTCCCATGGTCCTGTCATTCTGAGGAGGAAGAGGGCAGCTGGGAAAGAGAAGAACACCTGCCAGCTCTTCATCCAGACTGACCACCTGTTCTTCAAACACTACGGCACAAGAGAGGCTGTCATTGCCCAGGTAGGCAGCCATACAGTATGTAAACATGACTTGAATTTAGAGGCTCTTTTGCCTGCACCTCCAGCACTTTATACTCAGTCACATATCTGCTGGGTTGCTTAATTTTTCATCCGCTCAGGCCATGTTATCTCTCTCAAAGAATTTGCTTAGAAAATGCTCTCCAATGAATTGGAAATAACAGAAGCTAGCTACTATGACATGTTGTTTTCTTCCACTTCTGTACGCACCTTCCTACTATTCTTTACCTCATTGCTTTCTCCTCAGATTTCCAGCCATGTAAAGGCTATCGACTCCATTTACCAGGCCACAGACTTCATGGGCATCCGAAACATCAGCTTCATGGTTAAAAGGATCAGGGTGAGCTGCTAATATTTTGTGTGGAGAAATCTGCTGGCCTTTCTGCTTGGCGTTGTAGATGTAGTTTCCCCCGTGGGAATAGTTATCATTTTATGCCAGGGATCTTTTAGATTCTTCAAGCTCTATCTACTACTCCATCTGTGAGGAGGTATCTCTCCTTTCTCACTTTTCCCTTGGCCTCAAAATGTTGAACCCTATTTCTTTCAGATAAATACCACTGACGATGAAAAGGACAAAAGCAATCCTTTTCGCTTTGCCAACATCGGAGTGGAGAAGTTTTTAGAGCTTAACTCTGAACAGAACCATGATGACTACTGCCTGGCCTACGTCTTCACTGATAGGGACTTTGATGATGGTGTACTTGGCTTGGCTTGGGTTGGGGCTCCCTCAGGTTTGTACAAAACACACACACACACACACACACACACACAAAACACACAGCCCTAGTGGTGACTTCCTGTGTTGCTCAGAGACATGTAAACTGGTGTGGATGCTTTCTAACACAGGGACTTCCTTCAGGTCGGCCTTTCAGGATTATCAGTACCCTCTCTGTTTGCCACTTACCAGGGATACTACACATTTTTATGTCTCAGTGCCAGCGACAGCCAGAGGCATTGCGTTTTCGGGTTATCCATCCGTCCCAATCATGTGAACGCGATATTTCAGTAACGCCTTGAGGGAATTTCTTCAAATCTGGCATATTCACTTTGACAACAGAATGAACTGATTACATTTTCATATGATAATTCTGACACAAGTTAACACAAATGTCTAATAGGTTAAAATAATGATGACATTTATGCCCAAAAGGTCAAAGGTCAACTTCACTGTTACATCATAAATTTCTGCAAAAACACTTCTGGCTATTATTCATTGCTGTAGCTCAGGAAGGGGAGATTGTGGCCATATTTCCTGGAACTTGGCTGGTTGGCAGAGGCATAAAACCGCGAGGCAGTAAATTAAATCTTCATCTATACCTTTGTTAAGTTGAGATCAGTTTAGTTGGAAATCCCAGATCACAGCATCCTTGGCAATATTATGGTGAGCAAAATGAGCACAGGCTGAAATGCCAGTAGGTCAACTGTTATCGTGCTAGTGATGTTCCTTGAAATAATGAACAAATCTCAGATAGGACTGTGTCTCTGTTAACCCCAGCAGACCCTGATAAGGGTAACCCAATACTACACACACACACACACACACACACACACACACACACACACACACACACACACACACACACACACACAACCTAAATGTGAACCTAAATATAGCATTTGCCTTTCACAAAGAGGCTTAAAGAAGTGATATGTATAACAGCAGAAACATTATGGTCAGTTTGGTCAGTCATTTGTGTTTCAGTCATTTATAACCTGCTTATTTTCAGAGAATTCAGTGTAAGGGTAGAAATGGAGCTTTAATGGCCTTGTGCTGCTGCAATAATCAGCTGAAGTGCAGGACAGTGGCTAACTTTTGCGCATACAGTACATATCTCACATTGACAGTCAGTCATAAAATAAAACAAGGTGGAAATGGGGCGTGGAGGAAATTGCGGTATCGACATTGTGTGCTGTCTCTTACAGTCTTCAATTTGTGAACTGGTTTGTATGAATGTATTTGAGTAGAGAAAACAGGTTCCCTTAGTATGACTACATAATATATATAATATTTAATTGTGATAATGTATGCCAGGAATGCCTCTATCTAGCCTCTACTGTCACAATTCATAATGTACAGAAATCTTATATAAAGTGGCTCTTTGCTCACAAACACAACATGTATGAATTATGTGGTGGGCTCTCCTTCCTATTCCTCTGACTACATTCAGCCACCACCATCTCAACATGAAGAATAAAGCAGCAAACTCAGACAATCAATACTGGCAAATTAGAAAAGCTGTAAGCTGAAAGAATCGATTTGAGGGTAAGAGATGGGTTGCAGTGAGCTGTGGGGTGAATGTTTGAACAAAGGGAGTCTAGAACAAACGGCCATCAGGGATACTAGTGAAACATAACTAATTTGAGTCTATTTGATATGACCAGTTACACAAACATTGTACAATACAATACACTGTACAATTCTGAAAGAACGCACACATGCAGTATACAAACATAACATGTGCGGTCATGCCCATTTAGAATTACAAATAATGGATGTATTGTTTATTGCTTTAAGTGCCTTGATCTCATGATGCTGTGCAGCTAGAAGCTGCCTCTGAAGCTGCTAATCACTGCATTTATGGATAATGGTAAAAGCAGAAACACTGCTGGAATTCTTATTGTTGAGTGTGATGGCAAGTGCTTTGTTGTGTTTTTTCAAGTTGATCTTGTTTTTGGCATTTTCATTTTAGATAATTCAGAGTGCAGAAAGGTAATAAAGGTCAGGGGCCAGATAGTTTACATGGTGCATGCTTCAGTCCTTGGAGCTACACACAATTCAGCACGCTTCAGATCACAGCATTGTGTATTTTTTCAAAACATAATTTCAGTTTTTCACACTATGCGCCTTATTTTTATCTACAGTATATATTTGTATAGCCATCATAATATGCGTGCACAGTCCTTCTTTATAGTAGGGCTGAACAATTAATCATAATATAATTGAAATCGTAACAAGGCCAAGTGCAATATCCATCTCGCAGGATCTTGAATTTTTTGATAAAAGTAAAATGTGTCACAACATACACACTGTGAAGCACTGTGGTGTTACAGAGATGCCCTGGCCTACAAATCATATTCTCCAGATGTAAGGGAGTTTTTTTGTTTGGTTGAGACAACAGCAAAAAACCACATCATCATCATAATCATCATCATCATCATTTTAAGTTTTTTTTTTTGTGGAGATGAAATGCAAAGATTCCAACTAAAATCCTGACTCATCGCAATCGCAACATCTCAAAATCATTTCAATATGATTTAAAAAAAAAAAAAAAAAATTTCGTTCAGCCCTAGTTTATAGTGGTATATGGTATACCTTTGTCTAACTATGGAGGAGAACGGCAGGTCATTAAACACATATATAGGTAATGACGTCAGAAATATCAATTGATGAAGTTCTGTGTGTGTAACTAATAAAAATGATGGCCAAAACTAGGATATTAAGACAAACAGAAGTGAAATATTTGAACTTTGTCATTGGAGAATCTGTTATCTGTTGTATATTGGCACCTGTTCTTCCACTAGAGCAGTTGGTCCGTGTTTAGCATACAATATGATGTTTTAATGGTTCTTTTTCCTCTTTAATTAAGTTATAGTTTTTGTGACCAGTTTATCCTCAGTTCAGGCAACATTTTTTGGCTACTTTGGAAAAGGGCTCACATTTTTCTGATCAGTTGAGTAAGATCATTTCACTTCTTTACAAACTAAATGTTTTAGAGCATCAGAAACACTGACACCTACTGGTGTTCTATCTAACAGGACAAGTTATACACCTTTTCAACATATTTTTTCGCTTTTTTCTCCATGCATGCAGAGCAATATGGTTTAAGTTGTATGGTAAAACAGACACCACAGAGACTTGGCTGATAACTTGCTCCATCCATTAAAGTTACTGTAGTTTATGGTCGAGTGATTTTTTTTCTGGAGTGCAGGAGTAGACGAACCTTGTTTTCTGTGAACTGTGTAGCAGTGACATCTGCTGTTGGGGGCATCAGGAGCAACTACCAGAACCAACAGGTCACTCTCCCTGCTGTGTGCGTGTTTTTGTGATGTGTGATGTGTATGCGTGCATACTCATGTTTATGTTTACGCTGGTAGGGTACCTGGCGACAAATGCTCATGTCACCCAACTCTTGACATCTTACCCCACAGAGAATTAACTTGTTGTATAAACAACACATTTTGTTTAGTATTTAGATAGTGTGATAATCCATAATCCTCTTATATTTTTCATTCTTCTGCCACAGGAAGCTCTGGAGGCATCTGTGAAAAGAGCAAACTGTACTCTGATGGAAAGAAGAAGTCTCTGAACACTGGTATCATCACTGTGCAGAACTACGCCTCCCATGTCCCTCCCAAGGTGTCACACATCACCTTTGCTCATGAGGTCGGGCACAACTTTGGCTCTCCTGTAAGTACTATGACTTCAAACACTGGCCTATGCCAGTACACTTCCTGCCAAGCTGTGCAATATGTTATATGCAGCTCTGTCTCAAGTCTCTCCGCCCTCTCTCCTTAACTTGCCTACTGTTTCACAGCATGACTCTGGGATTGAATGCACCCCTGGAGAGTCTAAGACACCGGACAAAAAGGAACAGGGCAACTACATCATGTACGCCAGAGCCACATCTGGGGACAAGCTCAACAATAACAAGTTCTCTATCTGCAGCATCCGCAATATTAGCGCGGTTCTGACAAAGAAGAGGGACGACTGTTTTGTTGGTAAATTCTCTCTCATAAACATATCTGTTCGTGTCTGTGTGAGAGAGAGAGAGATTCTGTTTTCATGCTGTTCTGTCTGTGTGTACAGAGTCTGGCCAGCCTATCTGTGGTAATGGATTAGTGGAAGCTGGAGAAGAGTGTGACTGTGGCTACAGTGATCAGTGTATGGACGCCTGCTGCTACAGTGCCAATGAAGTGGAGGGCAAAAAGTGCAAACTCAAACCTGGCAAAAGTTGCAGGTCAGATGTGATTAGCATTGCTTTGTACAGTCCTGTAATTTGTGAAATAATTATATAACCACAAAAGAGTGCTGTTAAAAGTTTAGTGTTTGATTATATATTTGTAAATCTTTTTCCACAGTCCCAGCCAAGGCCCATGTTGCACACCAGGGTGTACTTTCAAGGGCTCAGATGAGCAGTGCAGACCGGACTCCGAGTGTGCCCATGAGGGCACATGCAATGGAGCCACTGCTCTGTGTCCTGCCTCAGCACCAAAGGAAAACTACACCTCTTGCCATTCAGAAACACAAGTCTGCATCAACGGGGTATGTTAGTTTTAGTTGCCTGCTTGCTGTTTGGTATCTGATATTAGCAGCTTGTGAGCATGTGTTTCTATTTAAAGTAAAAGGTTTTAAAAACTGATTTCCTACTCCCTGCTTCTTTGGACCAGGTCTGCTCTGGTTCCATTTGTGCAAAGTATTCTCTTGAGGTATGCACCTGCGCCAGCCAAGATGACAAAGATGAGGCCGCTGAGCTGTGCCATGTGTGCTGCATGGAAAAAAGTGAGTGACAGGCTGCAAGACTGTTCATGAATCAAAATACCCAATCACAGTAGTAATGTTCAGCTAGAATTATGTGATATGTAACATTACTGACTGTTAGTTTTACTTTTTGTTCGTAGTTGTGTTGTCTTCAAGCGAAAGGACTGAGTTAACTGTCAGTATCTCAAAGGTCATTCCTTCTCCTCCTCCCCTCAGTGAACCCCAGCACCTGCAGCAGCACAGGTTCAGCGAAATGGGCCAAATTCTTCAACGAGAAGGTCACAACGCTGCAGCCCGGCTCACCCTGCAATGACTTTAAGGGCTACTGTGATGTGTTCATGAGGTGTCGTCTGGTGGACGCCGATGGGCCTCTGGCAAGGCTGAAGAAAGCCATCTTCAATGCAGAGCTCTATGAAAATATTGCAGAGTGGATAGTGGTGAGTTTGTCCCGTACAGGAAATGCAATAATCTCTGCAGTGGAGCTAATGTTATGGACTGGTCATCACAATGACATGAGTACTTATACGCCTAATTTAGATATTATGTATAATATATCTTGTGTTATCCAGGATCACTGGTGGGCAGTGCTGTTGATGGGCATTGCTCTTATTATGCTAATGGCGGGCTTCATTAAGATCTGCAGCGTCCACACCCCCAGCAGCAACCCCAAACTGCCCCCACCAAAGCCACTTCCAGGTACAGTACATCATTAATGTCTATACTTGCATTTAGATGGATGGATATATTGATAGATAGCATTTGTTGTCCTTATTTGACCCTTACTGAGAGGTTGATGTCCTTTAGGTACACTGAAACGGAGAAGACAGCAGCAGGCAAACCAACAGTCACAGGGCCAGCAACAGCAACGCCAGTACAGAGAGAACTATCAAATGGGACAGATGAGACGCTGAGACACTCGTCTGCTCTTTGCCTTGGTTCTTCCTAGTGCCTACAGTGGGAGCACTTCTCCAAAGAGTTACCTTTATTACCACATATTGCAAAATTCAAAGAACTTGCAACTGAAACAATTTCACTGGACAAAGCCTGGAGGTTGTTTTAGGCCTAACAAACTCACTCAGCACCTCTGCTCTAAGAGCCAGATTAGCAGTGGTTCACACAGCTTTTATAGGAAATAAATAGTTTTTCCAACGAGGAACAGTAGGAGAAATTCACTGATCTCTGTTATGTGGTCTTAATCTTTTTTTGTTTTCTTTGAATGCTTTTTTTTCTATTCAAAGTACAGAGGAGAGAGAAGCAGCTTTGTGTTACAATTGCCTTCCTCTGTCCTCCATCTGCGCAACCTTTTTATTTCCTGTTCTTCCTCCTCTCTGAAGTGCTGCCATCATCAGCACAATTGCAGGACTGCAATTCACGTGAGGTTTTGCTGCCAATCAAAAAACAACAGACACTGTCCTTGGAGAAAACTCTTTTTTTTGCCAATTTAATTCGATTGTTTTAAATCAAAACACCATCAAACCTGAAGTTTTTTTTATTTCTAAATCTTATATGTTCTTTCAGTGTGCAATTGTACAGATTTTGCATTAGATTTTTTTCTGCTTCAAATGAAATAGATTTTTCTGTATGATGAAGATTATTTACTGTTCACTTTCTCAGGATTAATAAAACAACAGCAAACAGGAGTATTGGGTGGAAAAAATGGCTGCATGTGTATTTCAGGGTAAAGTCCCTCCTGGCTGATGCGTGTAGAGAAAGGTTCACGTTAGCTGCTGTGGGATGTCGAGCGCAGATTGTATGAAGAGAATGTAGATAAATGAACTTAATCAGATTATAATATTATCTATTATTAGATGGAGGGCTATGGAGGGGAGATTGATTTTCTGGATATATATATATATATATATATATATATATATAGATATATATAGATATATATTTCCTGTCATGATATGATTTTGCAGCTGCGTTTACATATTGGTCTAAAGTCTGGGGCTGAAAAAAACAGTAAGAGAATAGCTTTTTATAAACCTGATTGTATCACACTTTTGAATTTCACACACTTGCAGTTGTTAGAGGAAATGACAAAATCTGTTAAAACCACTCAAATGCAGTTAGACTCTCTTGGCCTCTGGAGCCAGATGAATGAACACGTCTGGTTTAAATGTGATTGTGGATTTTGCTTTTATTGATTTTACTTGCAGTTCAGATTATTTGTATATTTTGAAGATTGAATGATCTAGGGGAAACTAAAGATTCTAATTTTATTGTTGCGTTGTTGCTGCTGTTAACAGACATTTACCCGAGCGAACAATCACTATGCGTCAGCCATCCACTGCTCTTCTGTTCTGTCCTTTCTTTTCCTACTGATGGGGGCTTTCTCCAGGAACTTGCCTAGCCTTGTAACACCATGTTGATTTGTGTTTTTGCATTAAAAATGTGCCTACTCATAACAGTGTGACGGAAATTGGTGTACTAGTGTCAGTGATCTTTAACTAGGCTGAAACAATGCATGAGGTGGCAGCGTTAGCAGTCTGGAGATGATGTGACTTGGGGCTTGGCAGTGTATGATAATCATATGAAATGTAAGGGCTGATTGACATATGCACTGTATACTGTATCACAATACACACATTTTCATATTATATTCCATAATTTGTTTCCAGATTTTTTGAGAGATTGTAATTAGTATTTACTTTCTATGATTTTATATGACTGTCCAGCTCTGCTTTGGCCTACTTTGACTTTTCACTTAAATCAAGGTCAACGTCCCTGACAGATGGATGAGAGTGCAGAATACCAAGAGTTTCTGGCCAACAAAGAAATATATATGTATAGTTTTTTAGAGTTATTTTGGGAGGTAACAACTTGATAGAGCAAAGACAGACTAGATGGATAGATTTTTTTCCTTGCCCTTGCAAAAGAGTTGTGTGTGAGCACAGCTGCAGCTCAGCAGTGTTTTTGTGCACAAGGTGTAAGGATGACGATCGGATAGATTCTATGCAGAGTATCACAGCACTCAACAGCAAACGAGTTAACCTCTTCACAGTGAAATGCCTTCATTGTTTTCTCCTAAATGGGTACATAGGAAATTCTATTGTGTTTTTTCATAACAGTTATTCGTGTCTGTGCTACCAGAACGTTTCTGAACAATCCTCTGTTGCTTGTGTTGCTGATTTTGTTTGTCTTTTTGGTGCTACTGGTAGTGCTTTCGCTTCTCTTTCATCATCTTGTGCAAATTTGAAAGCTTGTGCGTGCGTGCTGAATATTTGTTATCTTTTTGTTGCTATAGTATGATGTGGATAATGGTGAGTGTTTAGCATTAATATTCTCTGGGATGAGTTTCTTTCTTTCATGTTTCTGTGATGTTGAGAAAATGTGCACTGAGGTTTAAGTGATGTGAACTGCGAATCCAAAATGACAGATTCAGTACTGCTGTCTGATTTTAATGTCTCCTCTGTGTCTTTTTGTTTTTGTTTACTTTTTTTTGTTCCGTTTCCCACTATGCTTACTTTGGAAATTTTACAAAATTTGCAAAGGTATTGTGCAAATATATAATTTCTATTGAACTACTTGAAATATATTAATAAATAAGAATTGATCAAATGTTTGTTTTCCCTCTTTGATCATGATAGCAAGTTAGTATTATGATACGGATTGAGTGCATCTTTGAGCCAAGTTTACAATTCGTATTCGACGTATGTTAAAAGTTGTTTTCATTACAGCATAAAACTTGACAGTCATGGCAGTGATGAGTCCTGCAGCGATGGTCTGACGGGGTTTACTGTTCAGCTTTCCAGGTATACCGTCTTGTTGTTTAAACCTTTTGAGTTTACTGTCTCTCATTTGAAATGTCTGCCCTCTGGAGTCACCCCCTGCTAAATACTTGGAACTGCTTCTATTTGAGTGTCTCTGATTACTGATTGAGCTTTGACTCTCAGATTGACTGGACCTTTCAGCTGTGTGCTACAGGAAGTTTTCAAGACATGAATCCACCTTCACACAGGCATAAAAAAAAAAAAACAACTGGATCACAAGATAGAATAGAAAAGAATAGAGTATGTTTATTGCTCTGGTTTGAGTTTGATTAACAAGTGAATTTATATGAGTTTATTGGCAAAACTAATGTAGGTTTTTAAAATGAGGAGATTTATCATTTTACACAGTACACACACTTAAAAAAAAAACAAACATTTACAGTCTTTGGAATTAATGTCATAAAAAGTCATTGAACTTCTGTGTTTACTGTGTGGTTAATATTTGAATTGACAAACTCTCGACTGTTTATACCCCTGAAAGACATTTGTATGTAGCCAGAAATGTAAATCTGCGCTTGAGATCACATGTAATACTTATCTTATTAAAAATGTTATTGACATAATCAATCTTAAACAAATATCTCTGTAAATTGTAAACACAATTCACAGAAGTTGCTAGTTATTTTCCAGCCTCAGTTTTCAATTAATTTATTAAACTGTAACACCATTTGTTTAGTGCCACATCTTTCAGACACTTAATGATTTCTAATGTGCTCCCTAAACCTGCACAACTTTTAGGAGTTGACAAAACTTCATCCAGTCTTGACCTTCTGGGGAATCCATCAGACATCTTCAGTCTGTTGAGCAGATTAAGGAACCCACACTAGTCCACTAGTTGGGCTTTCTTCTACGCTGTCTTGGTGTGTCTTCCTCACAGCGCACAAACACTTTATCTTGTGACACCTCAACATGTTGTCCATCGTCTGTCATGGCACAAAAAGATGTCCTAGGGAACAGGAACAATGGTGTTGACGTGGTGCGTTTACACAGAGAGAGTGTGTGGCAGAGAGCAGTTTCTGTGATCGGGAAACAGTCCACTAGGTGGCATTAGAGGTCTGCAATGGTGCCGATGTAGGAGATGTTATTGTATCTAGTTTAGCAGTTTTCTCAGATAGTACATGATATGTAACTGGCATTAAATATATACAGTTAATAATAATACTCATGTAGCGATCATCCTCTAAGACTAATAATAATCCTCCTCTTTTAACTTGACTACTCATGCGCCCTCCAGTACATTTACTCATGTACTGTACATAATTACAGTTTTGAGGCACTTGTTCTTTACTTAACTATTTCCATTTTCTGACACCTAATACTTCTGCTCCATTACATCTCATAGTAGTAATATAGTCACTAACAGTAATATAGTCTTTTTTTACCCCCCCCCACAATTATTTGATACAAATTTTTGATCTGCTTCTAAAATATGATGCAACATAATAAATCTCAAACGAACATCTCTTCAAGTAGGTACTAACTTTAAGTATTTGAAAATATGGTTGTAATGTTGCTCGTTTTTGGTGTTTGTAGTAATTGTAAGTTAGTTGACTAACTAATGTATAAAAAGAAACTACAAACGACCTTACATACCAGCCTAATTAGGCCAAAGAGCCGGCTGGGTTGTAGAACACTTGTGGGACATGTTTAATTTTTAGATGAACTCACAACGGTCTGCATTTTGCATTTTCAAAAAAAGAAACTGATGGATTAAACTACCAACAGTATACAGCTTTCACAATGCAGGACGTTTACTTGTAATGGAGTACCTGTCCTGCGTCTCGCCTGCTTTGACGCTGATCTTGCCCACAGTCAGCAGTGGATTTCTCCTTTGGCCGCCCCAGGGAATGATGGTCTGCACCTGGTTCCACACATTCTTCCACAGGGCCGGTCCCTCCCAGTGCACTTTGAGCAACATCAGATCCCCCAAGTCTCGGTCCAGGGTGATGAGGAAGGTGTAGGTCTTATTGCCTGAGATCTTTTCATTGCTAGTGGAACGTGTTTAAGATGGAAGACACAAAAAAACAAGACAAGAGTTCAGTCGTTAGGGAACATTCTATATCAAGCTGGCACAGTACTTTATTGGCAAAGCAAAGACCCTCTGTTGTGATGGTCTACAACTAAGACAAGCAGGACAGCACATGAGATCTCCTCTGCTCGCCCTGGTCCGCCTGAGGCTCTTTGATGCACAGTTGTCAGGGAATAGTGTCTTGAGTAAATTATTTACTCCATCATCCACATTTATAGTTCTCTTTCATGCAGGGGCTTGAGTTGTTTCCATGTGTGTCAGCTGTTCTTCTTAACTTGCTTCCTTTCTTTTATAGAGCTGGGAGCCCAGCTGCATATTGCATGTGTCAAAGACTGAGTACGCTGAGCAGAGATGTGATGTAATGTAAGCCTGATGGGCGGTGGTACAGTACTCACAAGGAGATGCGGAGGTTTCCACTCTCCTCCTTTGTTCCAGTGAGGGAGATGGTGAGAGAGGGCTCGATCCGCTCCATCTGGTTGACAAACTGGATCCTGAACTGGTAATGATAGACTTCAGAGAGCAAACCAGAAAACAGAAAAAGAAGAAGTAGTGGTGATAATGTGAGAAGCTGAATCCCATTCAGTTTTGATGATTAGTAATACTGAGTGCCCTGACAGCCAGCATCTTGCAAAACTATGAAAACTATGAAAAAGGCCACCATGTCACATTTTCACCAAAATCAAAAAATGTATATTGCTTCACAGTGATGCCAATAGATTTTCGTCATTGTCTACAACTCCCATGAAAATCTCCGAACCAATAACGTATCTGTTTAGGTACTTTCTGAGTTTCCCTGCCCTTTCTGTGGCACTCAGCCCCAAAACCATTTGTTCCAACTAAAGATATAAAATGCATCACAGATATTTAGTTACATTTTTTTAAAGGCTCAGTGATGTGCTAAAACAGCTTGGCACTGTTGTTTTTGATGAACATTACGCAAACATGCTTAAAATGTGTGCATTTGTTGGGAACTATTTTTAGCAGCAGAATAATACACATTTGGTGCTCTAGTGAGTATTTCTGAGTATTGAGGACAGTATAAGTGGGATTAACTCAAATCAAACATCAGTGTCCATGTTCATTGTCATAGCAAAACATGTCACCCCGTGCGGTGATCTGACTCATTGATGTGTTTTTAATAGCTCTATGGCACGGAATAATAATCTGTATCAGGCTCTGGCTACAAGGAAATACTTCTTAGTAGAAAAAAGTCCTTGTTTGGTCTTTTTATGGGATTTGTTGGCAACGAGTAAGATATACAATATCACCAGACTGAACTAAATGATAAATATGCCATTGATGTTGCTAAAATATGTCATCACCCAGTGCATCCATCTCAGATGATCCGTCTAGGCTATATATCTGTAGAATTATTGAATTTCCAAGAAAGACATGAAGCTACGTTGGTCTGTAACCTGATTATATAATGACTGGAGATATGCATATGAATGTATCATGGACCTGTTTGGTTGAAAAATGTTATGGGCAACCACATACGTTTGTAAGGCATCCGAGAGCGTGTTTTCAGGTAGAGCCTCTTGCTTCTGCCACTGCGAACCTTCTTGATATAGTAGCCAAGTGTGTTGCAGCGATTCTTGCGACAGTCCAGACACTGACCTCTGTCGAAAGCGCTGTTGTCACCGCACCTGTAGCCCATGTTCTGCATGTCTTTATTCAGCACAGAGTCAATGAATAGATGGACGGATCGCTCATGAGCGCATTTCACTGTCTGCTCGAAACCTTTGGGAGGGAATGAAAAAATGGTGGAAATTTAAAACATGACACATTGAGCTTTTAAACAAACCTGATCTTAGTTTTCATAGATCATTTCACATCACACAAAATTTTCTCCTTTGAGTGTGATGATGAGTTAATTATCACCAAATCCTGACATCAATCACACTGTCCTGTCTAAAAGCGACTCATTATGCCTGATGCTGGTCTGCTCTGAGGGTCTTTTCTCTGAGTAGACTGCTGTAGCCTGGAGGCAGCTCAGCTCAGAGGGATGGACAGATTGGAGGAAGGCACATGTTGCTAATTAACTCCTGAGGATGACAGATGCTTTAATGTGGCTCTCAATGTCATATTATGCGGATGTGTTTTGGATTGAGAAGCACCATAAATCCCAGAGCCACTCGCACGTGATTGGAAGGAATCAAATGCATCTGCTTGAACACAGAGCGAGAAACTGTCAACAAGCAAAAGATGAACTGGTGCTTACGATACGGCTTCTAAACCACTGTTTTGAGGTGGCAAGACCAATTAAGAAAAAATATATTATGATAGAGCAGAGCAAGAGCCAAACCAGTGAGGAGTAAAGCACCAGAACACACTGCTCTGATGTAGGGTTGTAAATGGCTCAAAGAGATACTAGAAAGCTGAATGGCCCCTCTGACCCCTGAACAAGAACTTAATTTCACAAAAAAATCATCCTTACAGACCGCAAAACACACAGGGTGAATGTAATAGAAGATTCAACTCCTGTACTGTAGGTGACTTTTTCTCAAGCGAGAGCTGTGACAGTGGATGACAGTGAGGTTTTGATGATATTCATGGTTCTCAGAAGTTAAACCCTGATGTTTTTGGTACCTGCTGACCTTTCTTACACCACTTTTAGGCTAAAATGTCTTTACACAAGAAATATCAAAGTCCACTGAGCTGAATGTCATGAAATTTACTCATGAAATGAACTGAGGAAATTCACTCTCTCCAGAGGATGAACTCTCTCTACATAAGCTTGTCCGCTTTTGTACAAAAGCTGACTATTTGACCCTGACCTTTTTATAACACCATTCAACAATATTGAATGAATTGCCATGTTTGTTTGTTTTTTTTTTAGCACAGGCATGGTCCTCAGAGGATAAACCTTTTTGATTCTATAAATTCCAGGGCTTCTCCTCCAAACTCACCCTCAGGGCAAAATATTTTAAATTTTTATGCGTCACTACTGCAATAAAAAAAGAGAAGGATGTCCTTTCTATCCAACACTTTGGTGCTGTGTGATGTAATTCACATTCCCCAGAGGATCACATCATATAGTAAGTACATTTTCTGTCATAATTTTATAAAGTTTTACAGTGTGTTCTTTATCGTACCGAGGAGCCCATACTGGGATATGTGCTCATAAATGTTTTGCAGGTCGCATCCTGGTTGGAAGTCTCCTCCGTTGGGGTAAAAGTCATAATGTGCCACAGCTTGCTTGATGCCCACACTTAGGCCCATACGTTTATGAGTGAAGGTGTGAATGGCATCCACAAATTCAGCATCATCAGGAGACAGTCTGTCTGTGGGGGACATGCCTTCAAACAGCGGCCCCGCTGGATCAAGGCCTGGAAAAACCCACAATATGCAATCAAGAACAGGTTTGTTTTATAGTACAGAATAAATAAGTTCATTATCCAAAATATCCCTTTGCAAATTATGTTTATTTTGGCCTGTGAATCTAAAATGTGTACCTGATGTAAGATAGCATAGATGTTACATTCACACTGTGGAAAAACTCACCAGTAATTCTTCCAATCTTCTCTGGACCTTCCAGATAGGTTCCAGCAAAGCCAGAGATGTGAGCTCCAAGGCTGTAGCCAATCAAATGAGCTTTTCTAACTGGGTACTGATACTGTTCCTGTTGGGGATTTTTGATATATAGGTGATTTTGGCAACTGCAATATGGTGCAGTTTTATGGCGTTTCTTCAGTATGAACCTTGATTAGTTTAACAGATTTTACTTCATTGCAGACATGAAAATAAAGTGGCCTTCAGTAGAGAAAGTTCTCCTGACCTGAAGTGACTGCAGCAGGTGAGCTATGTCTTTTCCAACAGTGCGGGTGCTCTGTGCTGCTATGGGGTAGTGCTCGTGAGCCAGGGACAGCCAGTCGGTGATCACCACGTTGATGTCAATCAGTTTTGTCTTTAGGATTGAGGCTAACCTGAGTACCCAGTTCTCCATCGTACCATCCACCTTAGGAGAGACTGCCTGTTAGAAATGTGTTTTTAATCAAAGTGCATGTGCACAGTATTACTCCTATTTATAATGCTCAAAACCAAGATTAAAATGGAAAGAATAAACATATACTCCAACCAAATAGGCCCAGTGTATAAAATTGTGAAACAAAAAGTCCAAATTTTGAATATGTAATTGAATTCATCTGTGATTCACATAAAGAAATGTCTCTGGATGTATACTTTATGTTTTCTTATTTCAGTATATTCCAGGCTTTTGAACATGTTTCTTTTCCTGTAGTCAAGTTCCATGTTTTGTATGCAGTGGTTCAAGTCAGTGAAGCGTGAGGAAAGCGGGAGTTGACCTTACCGACCACCCGTGAGTGATGATGATGAGGGGATTACTGCTGTTGAAGCCACAGGAGGTGAGAGTGTGCAGCTGCAGAGGGTCCAGTGTGCAGGTGTCCTCACCTTCTAAAAGCAGCCTGAAGACTGAGCTGCTGACATACGGCTCTCTCCCCGTCAGGACTCTCCTCTGCTCGGTGTCCACTACACCTCGGAAATCAAACAGCAGAGAAGTTATCTGTTTGTTCTTTCTAATTACTCTGCATGCCAGAACATGCTGAGGTACTGGATGTGTTTACTTTGAGGTGAATAATTACAAATAATGCAGGTAAAGTCACTTTATTTTGTCCGCTCGAGAGCAGAGCAAATGTTTTAATTCATGCTTTGATAGTATCATCTGGGAGTAAGCAGGAAGAAATCACTATTGAGTCCCTTTTGGACTATTGCCCTTTCAGAGACACTTTGGTGTGTTTCCAGGTCATGCAGACCTCTTTGGCAGATGCACACTTCACAAAATGTCCAATCAAGTGAATCTCTGCCAGACTCTTCTCATAATTTCTTATCTAAACTCCTCCTCCCTTAACATGTTAAAAAGCGAAGCCCAGAAACCTCAGAACTCTCACTCGCAAACATCATAGATCCTCCTCCAAGGAAATCCATCATGACATTTCCTTTATAGTTTGTCATTGATTCCTGTCCAGCATGTTTATTATTCTAAAATGGTAACGTTAATAATGCCAGAAACCCAGGCGCCTGAACACTCAGTGACACAGTCGCCATCAGATGAGCTCTGGTTGCTGATATGAAGCCTATGATGACAACATCTCGACAGTGAAAGTAATGAAAGTAATTATTCATTCATCAATCAACATCATTCCCTCTGCTAATTCAATCCCACATTTTCTTTGGTGTGTCTCCTCCCTGTTATGACTGTTTATCCACGAACATGGAGAGTAATTAGAAACAGTCTGACTGATTGGAGCACAAACACAGTGTAATTCAGAAATGTGTACTGACAGAGTACTGGATGTATTTTACAATCCACACTCTGTCATTAGCACGATACAGTTTTTTGTGCAGAAAATAAGTGCAATAATTTGCATGTTATGTGCAGTGACTGAAGAGCTGTTCTCTCCAATCTGCATCTCCGTATCTAGATGTGTTTAAATCAGCTAAATAGAGACAACTGACTGAATGCAACACTTGAATAACAGAAAACTTTGCATTATCACTAAATTGGTTGTAAAATTTTCATGGTGATAATTTAACAGTTATTCAAACAAAATGCATCTGTAACAAACTTGAGAAAGGAATTAAAACTGATCAGAACTATAACTTCAGCAACAGTCTGGACAGATTTGTTAGCAAGTATTTTGCAATTGTATTTACTATATTTTCAGCAACAAGCACACTGTAGTGTGTACTATCATTTTCAAACTGACAAGACCAACCAGATCTAAAGAAAACATAAAATATAATCACAATTTAATGAGTTGTTTAGCAGATCAAAAAAAGCCTAATTGTTTTATATACAATCTGAATCATAAGCCTTCAATAGAATAAAATATACATCACACAGTAACACAAAACAAATTAGATGTTTAGCAATCTAACGACCAGATGTGAAGATATTTGGAGACAGAGCATTATGTTGTTCAGTGGATTTTAAATAAACACTCAATTAAGCATTTGATACATAATGTATTTTAAATCAAGATACTTCAAATGAACAATAAGATAAGATAGAACAGGGAAAGTTTACACCCAAAAAGAAATGTGGTTGATTAGAATAGATTTTCTTTTTAAATTATTTTTTGGGGCATTTTTGTACCTTTATTTGATTGGACAGTGGAGATTGACAGGAAATGTGGTAGAATGAAATTTGAGAGGAAATATCAAGTTTAAGAGGTTTAAAGGCCCAATTTGAAACCTGTCATCAGGGGTTTAGTATTAATTAATTAATTAATACATGGACTGATAATACGGCCATCAATATGACGTGTACAATCATATTTAGGATGTGTAATATTTTTCACATTTGAACTACAGTGTCAGTCCATAAAAATTCAGTCTACTAATCCAGTTCCAAACTGTCAATGAGTCAACTGTTTTCTGAATTGCCTGTTGATTTGTAGATTTCATTCATTCATCTATCCATTTTTGAAATCTGTTGAATATGCAAAAAATGTCTTTTGGGATTTTGTAAACATGACATTTCACTCACCTGCTCTGCTTCCTTTGATTTTCTTCCCCTCACTGAGGTGATATGTTAACAGCAAACAGCACAGGAGTTTGACCACAGACATGGCGTCTCACAGACACTACCTCCTTTGAACCAAAACTTCTGTCACAGGTGAGAAGCACAGATCTTTAGTGTAGGGGGGGGGGTGCAGGGGGTGTAGGTAATGTAGAGTCTGAAGGTGAAATCCTTTTGTCTGCAAGTGTAGAAGCTCTTTCAAGGAAGACTCATCACTGTCCTGAGGCTTGAACAGAGTGGGAGTGGGAACCACATTGTACTGTACTGTACAGAAGGAGAGGGAACACCAGGAGTAATGGTTTATCAGGGGGATTTGGTCTTATCCTGATTGGCTGGGGGCCGAGTTGTGTAGATCGAACACATTGTGAAAGAGTGGAGGAATGAACAGGGTGGGGGGGGGTGGTACAATGTGCTGAGAGGTTGAAATGACACCAGATCCATATCATTCTCTTTGCAGTTTAAATGAACTCAAAATAGTACCACACAGCTGTAACTGCCTTTGTAAATGGATAGATGGACGAAAAACTGACAAGCATACAGAAATGCCAGTTTCAGGCTATGGATAAAACATGGATGAGTAAATCCCTACAAGAATTAGATGCTGAATTTTCCTGCATTGCTGCAATACATGTTTGAACAGTTGAAAAGTAGCTCTTCACAGGCTAACAGCAGATTTTATTCAAAGATGATCTTTTTTTTTTATGTCAAATGATGAAACAAAATCAATGATTTCTTTCAGGTACCGTCACCTTTTCACTGGATTCTTTCCAAGTATCAGTCTGAGATAAATGGTGTGAGTAAGCACAGTAAACAAACAAGGTTAATGGTCAAACGGTGGTCATGGAGAGCCTTAAATACTGATGTCTGGTACTTTTTTTTTCTAACTCTTGTGCAATACTAATAATAAAAAAAATAAAAATAAAAATTTTAAAAATACTTAAAATGGCATTGGTGAATTACTACTACTCTACTATTTATAGAATATGACAGTAAAGAACTGTCGGCCATGTCCCAAATCAGGCCAGTATTCACACACATACAAACACACAGACACATAGTTTCCATACTTAGTTCAGGCTTCAGTGAATGTTGTCTTCTGTTATCTCCATTAAGCAGAATAATAAACAGAATAACCGCTGTAAATATGAATATATCAGGCTGTAAACACATGATATTGTGTAAGGGTTAACTTCAGTTCAGCAGCAGAGGAGTTAAAGTTGCAGTTTGTCTAATGGGTGATGTCACATCTGCAGCAAACATGATGAACCTTTGCTTTTCCAAGTATTGCATCTGTGCGTGTGTGTGTGTGTGTGTGTGTGTGTGTGTGTGTGTGTGTGTTTGCTTGCTTGCTTCTGTGTCTAGTCACTGTATTTCGGCAGCCAATCACTGCCATTATGAAAAAATATACACAAATACAACAGTGCATCCAGTCCAAAAGAAAACAAAAACAAACAAAAAAAATTACAATAATACAAATCATGTCAAGAATGATAATGAATTGGGCTGCCATAAGAAATCAAATGCACAACTCCTTTTCAGATTAAAAACTGAAAGAATATTTTCATATGAGCCACAGTACACTGTACTGTACTTACAGTACAGTACAGTAACTAGGCTGATATTATTCAAGTCGAAGAGAGAACACACTGTGGGGGAAGAGCTCTGAAAGCACTGAAGTGTAAAAAGTACACTCTTCATCTTCTTTCATCCATTCTCCATGAAGTTATGTAAGCTTTTCTAGTTGTCGTCTTTTAAATTTTTATGCATTACTGCTATACTTGCTACTCCCATTGATGATTAATGGCTTGTATGCATGTAATTACTTGGGGGGTTTTGGACTACAGTTATGATTGAAGATGTTATTTGTTTATTTTATTTGTGTGTGTGTGTGTGTGTGTGTGTGTGTGTGTAACCACTTCAATAGTTACAATATTATAGAATACAGGTTTATACCTGTGCTTTTCCTATGTCCCATGTCAAAACACCTTCTGTGAAAAAAAAATGTCAAATTGGATTATGAACTATATTTTCTGACAATATTTTCATTCAAATAAAGAGCAAATGTCTGAACTGATTGGACAAAACATTTCCCTGCAAAATGCATTTCACTTCAAAGAAAGTGAATTGAAATTCCTGGCCTGGACAAGTACAGTACATGTTGTTTTCTTTTAAAAACAATATCAGCCAGAAATATTTTCTGAGAGAAAAAATGTTATGACTATTTGATTTATATTTATTTTCACTCTTTAAAACGTAATGCTTTCCAAATAAAAAAAACAACAAAAAAATGATGCCTTTGAGGAACCATCCTAAATTTTATATCACTAAATATTCTGCTCATATATTGTTACACCGCTATTTATTTGTAGTTTTTAGAACATCAACAAAACAAGTGTGAACAAATACATAATTTCAGCAAAGTTTATTCAGTGACAGGCTGCCACTCATGCCAGGAGCACTAACATAAGTGTGGGACAGGGAGAGAAAAGTACCAACATACAAACCACTTCACTGAACAGCTGAACGGGTTCAGTGAAACAAACACTTTAAACAGTTTTTCAAACATGCACACTAGTAATTCTGAATCAAACATAGGCCACATACAGGGTTTGAAGTACAATGGACACACTACATTTTCACATTTTTTCTGTTTTATAAAAGTAAAACAACAAATGAAAAAAAAAAACCCTAATCTATGTGATTGTCATGTTGCCAAACAAGTGTCTTGTACATTACACAAACACTGTGCTGTTGTAAAATGACATTCAATACACTACAATAGAATCTCACATTAATGCAAGTATAAACGCCTGTAAAACCGACAACAGATATCCACATTAACATTAGCATACTGTGGATCTAAGTGCATCATGTTGTCTGACAGTGATGCTTACAGTATGTTATCCATTGATACAGGCTGAATTACAAGTCATAGTATTCTAATATATATTCGTTTACATTTGGATTGTCTTTGCAAATTCACATTTCTGTGCTCACAGGATACAAACATTATGAATCACAAAAACACAATTAATAAAGGAAAATCCAGTGTTTTTACAACTCCAGTTTACATTTCCAAGTAGTGTTGTTCCTTTTTTTAATACCTGTAATGTTGTTATCCAATTTTCAGGGTTGAACTTGGAACCAAATGTAAACCATCCCAAACATTTGTGTTCTATTACACATTTTACTTCAGCTCTGAAGAGTTATTAATGTAAACAGTTACAGTCAGTGTTTGCATATTGCCCCTGATACAGTGTGTGCTCTACCTCAAACACAATTCATCACAGAGTTCAGTGACATTTGAAAAAGTTTCTGCTGGAAACAAAATCTGTTTTGGTTTTTTTTTTCTCTTTTGCAGAAAGCAGACACTTAAATGTCTCATGTTAAGTTATGGCTTTTCAATATCAAAGGGTCTCAGTAACAAGTAAATCTTTGATCCAGCAATAGGACAGAAGTTTGTGTGTCACAGGATTATGAAAATAACTGAAAAAGTAAGCAACACCAGTAAAATCTTTTAAGGCTGGATTTTCTACATAAATGTCAGCAAGATAAAGCGATCGATCACACATTTTTTACACACACACAAAGAATCAAGTGAAACAGAACAAAGGAGAAACTCCACAAAACACCCGTTACTGTAACACACAAAAAATAGTATAAATTACTACATTTCCACATTAAACCATTATTTCCTAAGTGCTACATATATGTAATGCCTTTGTTTGTAAGGTAGGCATTAGTAAAAATAATACAAATGCTGTACAGAAACTTGGCAAATATTTCTAATGAGACGAAATGATCTCAGTAACGAAATAGGAGAATATAAAGAATACTGCACAGTTATAATAAAGCTGTAACTTTCCAGACAAGGTTATTATATCATGGAATTAAAGAAAAAGCTTGATGTCTAATTATAATATATTTTATAAGCAAGTTTAACATTTTAATAAATGAAGGAGCCCCTGAAACTTATTAATACACCAGACTTCCTACAAAAAAAGACAAAAAGACTTCATTCATCCATATTTTATAAATGACTATGAAATCGTGTAGTCGGATGTTTGGTGTATTAAACCATTAACTGTAAATGTATTGTAGAAATGTATAAAAATTCTTCATCTAGAAGAACATTTTTGCCATCTGAGAGAAAAAATCAGCAGCTTTGTTGCTTTGCTCTGCAGCCCCTTCTCTACATTTTAACTCATAGTTACTATTTCATATTTGTCCTGGATGTTGTTCTCCTCCTGTTTTTCAGGCTCGGGGTGGTGCAACTCAATGAAGAGAAAGTAAATGCCCGCTCCAACTGCTCCGCCGACCATGGGCCCTGCCACAGGGATCCACCACCAGCAACCTCCAGCTCTGCAGTAAGAACATATACACATAAATAATTAGGAGAAAATACGATTTAACGATGTAGTTACTATTATTTACACGCCGTCACTGCATGAATTAAACCTTTAAAATCTTAAACCTTTGCTTTAATGGGGTGCGGCACCACTGAGCAGTACTACACAACCTATCAAGATACTGTAGTTCCTCTGTGTTTCTGAAGGAACTTTGACAAGTCTAAAGACATTACTCAAGTGACAGCAGACTAAAAATGTTTAACTAAAACCTTGAATTACAAACTGGGTGCATGAATGAGAAAGTTTCCCAGGCACAGAGAATCTAATGTTACATTCATGTCATTTTGGGTGGACGGTAGAGAGGAGAAAGATTTACAATTACATTTGCTCATTTGGCAGACACTTTTATCCAAAACGACTTACAAGTGAGAGACATCACTAAAGCTTCAGTGCAGTAGGAAACTTTGGCATAAGTACAAAGTACTACATCTATTTAATAAGTGCCAGGAGAACAAGTAAAGAAGTGTATCGAAAGTGCATAGTAAGTGCTAGTTAGACATGTTAGTGTGTTAAAGGTGTTAGGAGAGGAGGTGCTCTTGGAAGACATGAGTCTTCAACATAATCTTGAAGGTAGAGAGGGACACCCCTGCTATGATAGCATTCGTTAGCTTGTTCCGCAATCAGGGAAATTGATATTGTGATGGAGAGACTGATTGATTGGCCAGAATAACTAGGAGTTCAGTCTTGAAGAGGGTTAGTTGAAGGTGGCAGGCTGAGATCCGTACAGAGACCGAGGGGTCGTGTGGCGGGAACGACAGGGTAGTTGGGTGTCATCTGCATAGCAGTGATATGAGAAGCCATGGGAGCGAATAATTAAACCCAAGGAGGTGGTGTATATTGCAGAGAGGAGGGGTCCCAGCATTGATACTTGGGATACTTCAGTGGGGAGGGGATGGGATAAAGATGTTTGTCCTTGCCATGACACACTGTAGGAGCATCCAGTGAGATAAGATTCAAACCAAAAAAGTTGTCAACATTCACGTCATAAGACAACTAAAAGTCATTCATCTTCAGGTTAGAAATATTATGCATGGACAATACAACACTATATCCTTTAAGTCTGGGTTTAAAGGATAAGCTCAAGATTTGACTACTCTTTTAATTACCTTGAATGGTTAGACTTTGGCTGATATGAAGCATCCTTGTTGGTTTGGTTTTCAGAAACTTTTACTGTCACAGGTATTTCTAATTGCTAAGTGCGTTTATATCAGAAATGTTTTCCAATCATAGTTATAAATTGGAAAGACTCTTGAACAATGAAATACACTTTTGATAAATGAAAGACACTTGCATTGCAATATAGGAAGTGAAGGAAGTGTAGCTTGACCCTCACTTGACAAAAAAAGTCAGGGTATCTTGACCTCTGCTGCTTCACTTCCTTTCTTTTCTTTCGCAGGTCCCCCAACACTATAGAACTACATTGTTGAATTGCGCAGTTGTCTTTCACATTAAATAATTTACACTGCTTCTCCAATTTGTATGTTTATGTTTGTATCGTCTTACCTGGGGCGAGTTATATGCAATTATCCCAGATTACAGTAAAGTCTTAAGAAGCTCTGTGTGTTAGACCTACTGCATGTGTCCTCATTCTCGCTCTGGCTGACCTCAGACGGACTGTTTTATTTAGCCAGGGAGTAGATTAGAGTCCTTCTGGTCAATGTTGCTGTTAGGAGACTTTACTGCAGGTGAAAGGGCTTCAGTTAACAGAGCTGATGCACAGGCCTGAAAGTCAACAAGCGTCTGAGCGGGTCATCTTTTTCTCCTGAAGGGAATTCAGGAAATAGACTACAGGAGGGAGGCGGCTGGATTATAGACTTTAATCTATTGCCACAGCTAAGATGATCAGGCCAGGAGACAGTGGGTCACATTGACGCAGCATGAACATTTTATGGAGCCAAGTGCCACCCTTCACACTCAGTCCTCAGCCTGATTTGAGTTTTTTTTTTACATTACATTGCACTGTTTATATCATAAATGTAAAAGATTATGTCTGACTTAGCACATGAAGCACATATGCATTACATGAAACTGACAGTACCAAGGGCTTATATGTACATTAAAGCAATCGTGCTAGATATTTGTAAGGTCATATGAGCCATCTGGTGATCGTTAAAGCTGTAGTATGGGGACAGAAAGCATCAGAAAATGTATCTGTCCCAGAGCGAGCTGTAGACTGCTTAATATTGTGTTATTTTGAAGATAAATCAAGAATCCTGCTTTTAAAATTCCTTAGTTGTTCTGAATAACCTTTTAATCCAGGTCTACGCTTATATTACTCCTTTTAAGGCATCTTTTTTATCCAAGCAGTGCTTTGTTCTTAATTTAACAACCACATATTCTTTCTTAATGCATTTTAGCACTTCCAAAGGGGTTAGAAAGAAAGGACCAGGACAGAGGCAATGATAAACTGGGCACTCAGGGCAAAGACACAAACAGCATATATCTGCCACCTGTCGAAACAGAGACAAGCAACATGTGAGTAAAAGAAAGAACAAGACAGGGCGTTGTTCACAGACATGACAACACTGACTTCATCTGGGAATGTTGGTGAAAACCAGAAGAAACACAGTAGATACACCACTTCAATATCACAGGGATTTTGAGGAAAGAGCCTCTGAACTGGCACAAGAGTCTGTCGCACTGACTGAGTCAACAATGTTAGACTCTGAGCCTCTTCCAGGGATCACAGCATTTTGCCTCAGTAGGAATTAAAGCCTAAATCAAGTAGCTGGAAAAGAAACTACAAGGTGATACTCAGTTTCAGGAAGAACAATGGGGATTATGTCAACAACACAAAATGGTGGACCAATATTTCAGCCTTTCACAGATAATCAAGGGGGGATACAGGTTTGCTAATGCAGCCGATATGTGTTTTAAGATTTGGCAAATGTTTCAAGTGGTATAATGCAGGTGTGCAGCATACAAAATGCCACGGAGTTTATATACATGTGGAGTGACAGCTTTGTTTGCACTCTTGACAAAGTCCAGAGTGAAAGTGAGACAGGGGTGCACCTTGTCCCCTCTTCTGTTTGCAGCGTGCAGACAGTATTTCAAATGTACAATTCGTTGATATTAGAGCAGCGCCTTTGCTGTGTGATGTTATTGTTTCTGGTTTTATTTAACTGTGGCTGCAGTTGAGAGGGGGTTCCCTCCTCTGCACTGACAAGACATCTGAGGTGGCTGGGGCAGGACAAAGCTGAACATGCAAAAGAGACGATATCTCCTGTGTGTCCTGAGCGTGTCTGGGGTTTTCCCAGGACAAGCTCAAGGACAGTGCTGTAAAAGAAATGTTTGGGTTGCTTTGCTTCCTCCTGTTCACACTGTTAAAGATCCCTTTTACTATCACGTGTGAATACAAGCTGCCTTTTCTGCAACAGAACCAAAGACTCAGATTTACAAGTGTTAAAGGTGTGCAGTGACGCTTCATGCAAATAAATGATAAAATGTTACATTTACATTAAGTGTTTCTTAGCAAAACACATTTTGTGTATCCCAGAGGCTGTCACACACTGTGGTGTTGTTGATTGCTTTTCCTTCTTCATAAAACATTTTCAGAGCCATTTGGTAACTTGTACTGTGTATATCCATGTTTACTAACTTTAATTAGCTTTAATTATTTGGTGTGTGACAGCCACAACTGTCAGTCATCACCTAGATACATGTGTGTGTAACAGTGCATCCTCGTTCCTGTGCTTGCACAGTTTGTGATTCAAACAAAGCACTGCTCCGTAGAACTACTCGTGGTCAAAACCTCAACAAAGTGCCTTTAACCAAAAATGTTGTAGATGGTAAATGAATTTTTGCTAAAATGTATAACTCCATTTGTGGTTTTAGAGAGTTTACACACTCTTTTAAGACACTTTCACATGCCATAAGAACAATATTTTTTATCCTTCTGATCAAGATATGATACTGATTTGAGCATAAACAAAATAATAAAAAAAACAAAACAAAATACAAACTGCTGAGATGACTGGGATAAAATAAAAGGAAGAAAGACAGAATGAGGAACACACAATTGTGCCATTTCAGTGATGAAGTGCTGAATATTTCATATTTATGTGCATGGTATCTCTCCCTGTTCACTTGAATCCCAGAGCCCTTTCTCAAATGCAGAGAAAACATGTATGGTCTTTGAAATATTTATTCACATCGTGAAGAGAGCAGAGATGGAGCCACAAATGTTGCTCTTCATGTGGGACAGGAAAGAGTAACCGCTTGATCAAACTTGAGTTTCTTACATCACACATTGACTGTGCCTCAGGCAGGCGGCTCAGAAAACATATCTTCCACTTTCTGTACAAGTCCTTCTGATAATAATCCCCACATAACTCTCTCTTTCATATTTGTTTCAAACACTGTGCTTTACAGATGACACATCATTAAAATTACCTGAATACGTCCATGCCCCACCCGGCCACAGCCGTGAAGAACCGCGGGCCGAGGTCTCGAGCCGGGTTGATTGGATAGCCGCAGTTCAGACCCATGGAAACTCCGATGGCCATGATGATCAGGCCGATGCACAGAGGCTCCATGCCCTTTGGAGCACCAATATTCTTCCTGTCAGTGATGGCCAGGATGCACAGGATCAGAGCGCCAGTTGCAATTACCTTAAGAGCAAAAGAATAAGGCAAGTAGCAACAGTTATATTCCATTTATTTTGTTTGTTGTTGTTGTTGTTGTTGTTGTTGTTGTTGTTGTTGTTGTTGTTGTAGTTGTAGTTGTAGTAGAGAGGATGTTTTTCAGTTACCTCATCTGCTATGGTGACCTCTGACCTGCCTCTAAGCTTATTATGGGGCTTCCCCTTTCCCCTGGTTTCAGTCTGTATGAAACAGCGTTACTATATAGTTTCATATAGCTATATATTTAAAAAAAAAAAAACATTCCGGGGTGAGATTATCAAAGAGTGTAAATTTTCACATAATAACATATTATTTGAAAATATCAAGTTTGTTATACTTTACAGACTCTAATTTGAGCCCTTAAAACCACACAATCGTTGATCCAAATGCCCATTGTCAAATATCAAAACACATGATTAGAACCTGCTTTTACTCTGAAATTCATTGACATGTCTTGTAATAATTATAACTGAAAGTTAATTGTTAATATTTCTGATGGTGTAGCTGCTTCGTTTACATCTGTTATGCCTGTAAACGTTGCAGAATTCATGGCTTTGTAAAATCAGTTAAGTAACATAATGCTAATCTCTATCCTATAAAACAAACTCTTGTTAATGTGAATGTAACCTGAAATTTATATGATCAAAAAAAGAAAGAAAGAAAAAATAGATTAACAGATTAGACTTTAACATCCTAATTACCTTCTCAAATGCACAAACTAACATGTCCATCTCACCTCGTACTCATCCAGAACAGATGGTAGTTATTCTCAGCATCAAAGCAGAATTGTTCATACATCAGTAAACAACTCCATTTATGCCTATTGTCATACCCATGACTGCACAAAATGTACACTCACACATGCGCCTCTGTATGCTTTAGTGACTTCCACATACACAGAATCTTTTTGGAAAATGTTTGGTATCTCAATGATAATCAATGATTACACATTTAAAAAAAGAGGAAAAAGCCTTCCAAAGCTAATTACTAATATAAGTTTAAAAAATTGTTTCTAATTTTCATGTTCTCAGGCAGGTTGTGTAAAGTATTACCATCCATGTGGATATAGTATATTTTCAGGGGAAATACAAGTTAGTGTTAAGCCCCCACCTGATCAACAAACCCATTTATGACTGAGAGATGTTGTGCAGGATAAGATGCAAATATGTTGGCTGTGGCATTGGCACCAGTAACAGCAAATTCTCCATTGGTATATTCCATCAAAGCATCTGTGGAAAAGAAAATACAATAAAGGTAAGCAATTGTTTATTGCAATTATTACAACTATCACAACTTTTTTGTGTTTTAATATTAATAAGTCAGACATAAAAACAAGGCGCCATCTCACGAAGCGGGATCAATAAATTAGCTTCACTTCAATAACCAGTTATTCTCACTTTCTGAGACAGTTCTCTGGTAGTGATGACATTTATACATTTACACCTACCATAATACAACCCATAGACAGCACAAGATCCAGCAAAAGCACCCAGGAATTGTGCCACCACATACACAGGAAACTTCTTCGGCGGTAGCTTCCCCAGGATCACCATGGCCAGAGAGACCGCCGGGTTCACATGGGCTCCTGGAACAACGCAACAAAACAAATGAGCAAGAGCAAGTAACACTTCCGTAAGTTGCACCTAAAACATAACAGACAGTACAGTATTTTAAAAAGAAGAGTAGAACAACAACTGGAAGTGACAGAAAAGAACCAAATGAAAAATACCCATCACCAGTTAAAGCCCTGTCTGACCAATAGTCTACTACCCAAAGATCTTCAGTTTATCATCACATCAGATATAAGAGCAGCAACTCCTCACACTTTAGAAGCTGGAATCAAAAAATGAAAAATGACTTCAAACAGTCTACTCTATGACTCACGAGGAAAAACAATCGAAATTGATGCAGAAGAACCAGAGATATATGTTTTTCTTCCTTGCAACTCAGCCACAGACAGTATGATTGGAGACGTGGGTGTGTAAGCGGCTAATGCAACCTTGAGGCAGGATTTTGTAGTCTTCAGACTCGACAGACGATGAATCAAGCTTGAGGGAATGTACGAGACTTCACGCAGTTTCCTCTGGAGCCACAAAAGGCTTTATATAACTTCTCTTCACGTATGTTTTGGTATTCGCCAAGACCTCTGATGTGTAAAATGGATGGAGTTCCCCTTTAAATGATTGATTATCAAAATAGTTGCTGATTATTTTTCTTATTCTTCTTGACTAATTGATTAATTGACTAAGCGACTAATTAGCCAAGCATTTTAAGTCTTTTTCGTCATCTTTTACGAGACAAGGTAAGTGGATTAAAACAGTCAGTGATGAGCTGTCTGATTATTTAGTGCCTGAGTTTAAACCCTCTGTTGTTCATTCATTCAAAACTTTCAGGCTATTTTCAAACAAAGGGCACTGGGTTTGTATGGCTGTCAGAGTCGGCCTATTTTCTTATATTCTACATTGTCTCTAAATGTTTGAACACATTCCAGTTCACCACAGCCCAGTTGTTACTGGGCTGTAGCGGCAGTGTGGGGTCATTTATTTAACACTCTGGGATCTTGGCTTTGACCTCGCTGTGGTAACACCACTGGGGGTATCAGCCATGCGCCCATTGTTAATCTCCCCATCCTGTTCACAAACACTGACCACGACAACCAGCCAGACCTGCCTGCCTGAATTGCATCTGACATAATCTGCCTGAATCTGCTTAAGGCACACGTAGACTGCAGGTCATTAGAGTGACCATGATGTGTCACACTTACGGTACACTGTCATCTAAAATCTGAGACTACAAAGTGAAAACAACTGTGTTTTCTTCTCCTATGGGGCCGTCCTGCCAGGGAAGCCTAGAAAGCCAGGCTTGTCACACCTGACCCCCCCTCCTCTCCAGAGACCCATGCCCCAGTAAAGCTCATTAGTCCAATACCTATGATCATCTTCAGAGATGTCGTTGGACAGAAGCTTCCCACTGAGCTGTGGACCCTGGGGCTGAATGGCCCAGTCATGCAGCAAAAGCTCTCCATATATTAACCTCCCTGTCCTCAGGCTTTGCTACTATTCCTCTGAAGCTCTACAACTCCTCTCATTAAACGTGTAGCACAAGTATCACTGTAACATGAGTCAGAGCGCCACAACCAAACTAAACAACAACAAAAACACGTAAAGCTCATTTAAATGTGTACCACTTTCCATTTTCCAAATTACTCAATGAATAATTTTTGATCTCTTCAAACTAGGTACAGTATATTTCCTCATAATAATAATAATAATAATAATAATAACAAATTTATACATATATAATTCCTCAATATTCTGATGTACTAAAACATATACAGGAGGGTCAATTACGGCATTAATTAGGTCTTATTTGCTTTCTTGCTGAGAGTTAGGTGAGAAAATCAATAACATTTTCGTGTCTGTCTGTTAAATATGAGGTTATGAAATTAGCTTAGCTTAGCATAAAGACTGGAAACAGAGGGAAATACCTAGCCTGTCTCTGTAACAAAATCCATCTATCACCCGCTCTAAAGCTCACTAACTTATAAAACAGTGAATTGTTATTTTTACGCTTGATGTTTTTTTTTTTTACAGATTAAACAAACTAGACATAATGTGTTAATTAGTGAATTTTAGTGGTGGCAGAAGGTGGATTTTGTTCCCCATAGACAGACTAAGGTTAACTGTTTCCCCTTGTTTCCAAAATGTCAAACGACTCCTTTCAGCAGTTATCATGCCATCAGACACCACAACATTTATATGATCTCTTTTTTCCACTTTTGATTATGCTTTTTCTGCTCCCAAGAATCATGGAAATGACTATACACGGGGCCTATACAATGCAACCCTTGACATGTTGAATCCCTTATTCCCTGATTAATGGACATTCACCATTTTGGCTCAGAAAGCCCATGAAAAGTACCGTGACATTTAACAACTATTCCCTCCTATCCCTATCACTGCTGGCAAATTACACCAGGCTCTTCTTGCAATAATCCTCAAGGAATGTACCTGGTAAAGTCCCATTTGGACATCAGGATACAATATCTCCAGCCCTCAAGTACACTTACACAAAAACAGTTCATTCAAGGGGGTAATTGAACTACAGAACTTAATTGTTTACTCTCCAGTAAAAAGATTCTTGCTTAAAGACCAGAGAAAAATGTTACTATAGGTCCATTGCTCCCCATTATGTAACACTGCAAGTCCATAACAGAGGTCTACACTCTTCATAGGCCATTTTATCTAGATCAGTAAGCTAATGCAATGATGTCAGTGATCCGAGATGAAAATGCACCGAGTTTTTATGGAAATACTTACTGAACATGGCAATAACAGTAACACAAAGTAATCTGAATGGGAGAACTGTCTTTGTGCTGTAAGAGCAAAGAGGTGGGCCAGACTTCCACAACCAAAGATTGCATCTCCACCACAGACAAACACGGAGGGATGACCTTTGTTACCAGCCTGTGTTTGTAGCTTTCTGCTGGATGAAATATTAAATAACTGTAAGATTTTCTTCCCCTGAGAAAAAAACACCAAAACAAACAACTTCACAACAAAATGGCATTGGTGTCTACATGTGCTTGCAGGTAGAGCTGCGATAATTCGTCTGTTAATCGGCTGATCAATCAACAGAAAATTAATTAGTGACAATCATAATTATTCCTTGAAGTAATTTTGTTAAGAAAAAAATACACAACGTTCCGTTAGATCTCGCTTCTTAATTATACACATGTTCTGCTTCTGTGTGTTTAATATCACAGTAATCTGAATATCTCTGAGTTTAAGACTGTAAATCTGAAAAAAGAAGACATCACCTTGGGCTTTAGGAAACTGCAGCTGGCATTTTTCAACATTTTCTGACACATGGAACAAACGATTAATTGATTTATTCAGATTAAACAATAATGAAATCACTTCTTAGTTGCAAACTTGCAAGGATCAAATGGTTGACTCTGAACTGAGAAGTGGATGTTTCTGTATTGTAATGACTGTGAGTTGTTTGTGCATCCATATGAAGTGTGGGCGACTTTTACCTGACACTCCCCCTGCCATGTAGACGGCCATCATGACGCCCAGAGTGAAACCAACGTGGATGGTCAAGGGTTCCCCGAGAGCCCCTTTACTCAGCACCGTCTGGGCCACTGAACCACATCCAAAGAGCTGGGACACAGACAAGAACAAAAACACAAAGGGTGGAGGTAGAAAGACTCATTGTTTTTAATTATTCCAATTATACCCGCCATTAACACTAACCCTTTTGTCCACCAACAGCCTCCGACTGCCACAGACAATTTGTCCAACTTGGAGCTTTGGAAAAAATAATTAATCCCCCACTTATTAGGTAAAAGGCAGAAGCAATTTAGAGGAAAAAAAAAAGTGTTGAGATGAGAGCAGTCATCCAAAAATAAAAAGGGCTGTTGTGGAGGCTGCATCACTTCTCCACTCCTCTGATGTGGCATCTAAAGTGGGCAGGTGGAGCTCAGGTGAGACAGGTGGAGGCGAGTATAGTCCAGACTAGAAACACATAAGAACTGAGAAGCATTCCTCCTCCTCCTCAAGGAAAACCAGGATATACTACTCTGAGGTGCAAAGTGAATCGATCATTACCTTATTTTAAACCATGTTTTATTTTCCCCGTGACCTCATAGCTGAAAGGAAATGACTTGCTGTGTTTATAATGATTTACATTTTGTGTTACAGTTCACTTTTGGATGAGTTGTGAGTGAGAAAAAACAGTCCCACATCAGTCACATCTTGTTATGATTTCTACAAGCACAAATCACATCTGAGCACATCAAAGAGAAACTCTGTTATTTCCAGACTATACTATGTGTTAACAGAGACATATGAGAGACAGCAGTCAGAGCCCCTGGAGACCCACTTTGACACCTTATTAGCATACTGGTTCACAGCTTTAAAGCGGCTGTTTAAGCTGGATGACAGGTGCAGAGGGAGGTACTCACTATCAGGACAAATATCCCCAGAAATTCCGCCAGGAACTCCTTAAAGATGTCCCGCCTCAGGCCAAATCTCTCCTTCATCTTGCTCTTGCTGTCGCTGTCCATTTTTTTTTCTGGGGCTCCTTGATTTCTTCCTCCGACCAGAACAAACAGCTAACAACTACAGACTGTGTGTAGTAGTCGGTGCAGGTTGCCGCCTCCCATTCGGTGCGGTCGGACCGTGCAGCCCTCAGCAGGCTGTCGGGCACGTTAAGCTTTCTGCATCTATTTCCCTCTGTAACCACAAGGGGTCTACTTTTTATTGCAAATGTGAGCTTCAGACTTTTGTACTGCCATCCAAACCTGACTGCTGCAGACGGTATTTGTTTGTATTGTTTGTATTCTTCCACATTTGGATGCACGAAAAAACATAAATGAACTGTGGCCTTAAAAATGCCGTTACTGGAGGTTGCTTTCTTGAGAAAGCCATGACAAATACTTCCTTTGTTGAATAGATCACTGAACTGACGGACACACTCGCGTCTAATATCAAATGACAATGAATAAACTCTTAGTTAACAGGCTCAACATCACCTTCAAAACCACAACTCAGCAGTGACTTCCACAATCTCAAAATGTTGTTGATAATGATCACGTTAGTTGAGTTGAGCTCCAGCCAGTGAAAATATGGCATATAAAGTTGATTTTTATTGACCATTCAGAGCTTCAGATGAGGTAGGCCCAGGTGATATAAAATGTATATATTGGCTTTCTGCAAGTAAAAAAACAAAACAAATCAGTTTATTTTTGTGAAACGTTTTCAGATGTTTTAAAAAGGCAATCTGTCTATTTCGATACAAAACCTCATTTGGATGATACTCAATTTAATAAATCACATATTTATGTTTCCATTTAGGAAATAAAATTTGTTTTAGAGTTAATTATAATTTCATTTGTTAAAGTAGTTCTTTCTTTCTTTCTCTTTCTTTCTTTCTTTCTTTCTCTTTCTTTCTTTCTTTCTTTCTATTTTTTTTACTTTCACCCACTGTAAATTATTTAGTAATGAAGACAAAGTGAATTAAGTGTACTGAATTCAAAACAACTTCGCCACAGAGATAAATAGATTTTTGAAAACAAGTCCACCCAAGTAGGTCTATATATCCTACTATATCCTACACTTTCCTACAAACACTCAACATCAACGTCTATGAAAAAAAGAGAGAAAATAACTATAGCTACTCATAGGCAACTTTTGATAATCTTTATTAGTTTTTATCTTTGTTGTTGATCAAATAACAGATATAAAATAGAAGTAAAAAAAAAAAACTTCAGCATCCATCAGTCCTCATATCCCAGTTCTCTTACAGAAAAAATACCAGAGAAACTGAATTTTGGGGGGAAATCTCACTTTTCTTTATGACACATTAGAAAGTTTGTTCGCTTTTCTCACTCACCTTTCTTCATGTTGCAGCTGTTTGCTCTGAAAAACTCATTCCAGCCATTTTATCAGTCATATTTCCAGTTTTTTTTATTCATGCTCCCACTGCCAGCCCAATTCTCTTATTAAACCGCTCTTTATGCTCATTACCTAAGTGTGTGTGTGTGTGTGTGTGTGTGTGTGTGTGTGTGTGTGTGTGTGTGTGTGTGTGTGTGTGTGTGTGTCACCCTGGCCCCGTTCCTCCAACAGAGGGAGCTCCATGAATACATTTGAACCCGCCTGCTGGAGTTGGTCACACCGTCTCCCCCGGTTCGTCTTATCTTCCGTTCGCTGAGCTTTGTGAAACGGTGAGGCGACAGGCTGAGGATGGGATGTTTTGAATGCATTAATCAATGTCACCGTTTCAGGCACGTCCGCTTTGATGTGAAACAGACACTTTGGAGAGTGTCGCCCATGCTGTGAAGAAAGGGTGATGTGCTGATGGAGAGAAAGCATCCTCCCGGGATTTGCAAATGATGGGCCTACATCTGTCTCCGCACTCCTTTGTCCTGTCAAGAGGCTCATGTTATGAAATCTTAACATTTAAAGGCGCCGGTTGAGGCGACTCATCTTTGAGGACATAGTTTGCATTAAAAACCAAAGTGACCGCAGATGTGAGGCTTCACTTCTCTCTGTATTCATCTCCTCATCTCGAATCCACATATCACACACAAACTTCTGATTTACCCTTTAACTGCTGGCTGGCTCTTACCTGAGCGACTCCGTGGATGAATGCGTGAGGATGTGCATTTGTTGTGGGTGTGCTAATACATGCAGTGGATTTGCTTTAATTCCCCCATAGTTCCTTGAGACAGGCTCTCGCGGGGTTAATTGGTGGATGTTTATTGGGAGGTTTAAAGCAGGCGCTGGGAGGAATTATCACCTGCGGGACAAATCCCTGCCAACAACACCACAGCAAGTAGCAGCAATCCCCGCAGTCCACATTTACATAACATCTTAGACCGCGGGGAGGTTGTGTTAGGCAAATAAAGACTACAGGGTGATAGTGAGCCCAGGACAGCAGTTTGACACCTTTATGTGACTTAGGAAATGGTTAATGATGGGTCAAGAATGTGAGCTGATATTTTCAATAAAGAGTAGCTATGCCTTTATGTCTCCTCTGTTAACTGCTGGTACCAAGGTAAAGAATTAACTTTTAATCTAAACTGTCATGCCAAAGTCCTTAAAGTGCGCAGAAAAAAAATGTGCATTTGAACATTTACAAATACTGGGCAAACTCCATCTGCGGAGGAAGATCATGTGATAAGCTTCAAAAGTGACTAAATGGACCTTGTGGTGAGATTGTTTTGCCACGTAAAAGCGTAGGCTTCATTATGCTCCACTGTGTGCTCTCTGGAGCTGTAGCCTGTTTCACCCATGTGGCCACTTATAAAACACTTGTGCAAAATAGGTCCTGTGTGATTTGGAAGTCAGAGCCAAATGGGGAAACGTGGAAGCCAAATGTGTGAACATGCTAGATTATTATAAGGCAGTTATTGTTAGATTCAGATCATATACCTGTGATTTACAGAATGGCAGACACCAAACACCATGTTCAGATGGTCTCCTCTGAACTGAAACGTGTTAAACTTTGAATTAGTGTAGAAAACAGTCAGCTGCTGGTGAGTGAAAGCAGTGGAAACTGAGTGCATCGGGAGTGCGAGGTGGGTGGGGTGGACGTGTTTCTCCTCCTTAACACGCATGGCTGAGGTCGTTTATGTAAATGCGCGAATTTAATTTTCAAAAGGACAGCCCTTTTCTTTGCCCAATGAAAATGAACCGCGGCTGACACCTGGCTATAAACCCAGGAAGGAACCCAAAGTCCTAATCAGAAATCTGTAGAAAAAACCCAGAGAGGCGCAGCAGGCAGACGAGCGGAGAGACGGCCGTGATGACTTCCAGTAAGATCGAGATCCCCGGAGAGGTGAAGAGCGACCCCGCTGCTCTCATGGCATCCCTCCAGCTGATGCCCTCACCGGTGCCCAACCCGGAGATCAAGTACACTAAGGTCTGTTTCTCTCCACACCCCTCTGCCGAACGACTAGAGTTAACTTTGCTCGGCTTGTGCTCGCAGATGTCTCCTGTACCTTTAACCAGAGTTTAGAAATCCGTCGGAACAAAACTTTTTTTTTTCTGTGTCAGCAGCTGAAGCTTCGGTATCAGACCGCGCAGCTCACTCAGGGGCTGGAGTTGATAAACTTCTCCGAACAAAACTTCGTAACTTGCACGACAGACGTGATAAGCGGACGAATGCACGTTTTAAAGTCCCGATGAGTTTTTTTTTTCTGCGTCCACGTGCTCAGTGCAGTTCAGCATTACATGATCAATAAGAACTTATTTTAAAACCGAAGCAGATCAAATATAAAAATAACGTATTCTATAAGTTATATTGATTTTTTGCATTAGCCTGATATCACTTTACTTGATTAAAAAAAAAAAAAGAAGATGTAACTGCTTAAAACAATTTAGTGCAGGGCCTAATGTTACATTTTTAATGTGATTCACTGCGTCACTTCATAGACCTGAGATTATGATAAAACCTGATTTGGATTTCCATACAGTTTGTGCCAGTTATGACGCTACATGCTACAAAATAACTGTGTTTTTATAGAGGCAATAACGTATTAATAAAGGGCGTGTCACAGCTTGAGTGTGATTTAGCAATAAAGAGTAAAGTGGTTTTCAGACCTGCTAAAATTTATATAACACTGAGGCACGTGGACAATTTTTAACTATTATTATATAGATTATATTTATTCTACATTGCACCTGAAATAAAATTTAGTTCAACACACAAGCCAGCATCTCTTTAGGTTACTGCATGGGAAGTCAATTAATAAAAAATATTTTTCAATTAAAGTCTCTTACTCAAGAGATATAAAGAAATTAATTAGAGGAATACGTATAACATTGAAATATTGCAAGATTGGATCCAAACCTTTTTTCTTCCATTTTTTTCCATAATGATTATAATATTTCACTTAGTGTTTCTTTGGTTTTCAACAAGTCCTCAATTTACTGTAATTAAGGTTGCTCACAGACATATTAGGCATCAGCCGAAAAAGATGAAGCAAATCAAACTAACACCCTCTCTACTTGGTCTGAAAGTATTTTCTTTTAATGACATCAGTGATCACAGCAATTTGAGAAGCAGTGTGAGAACACACACACACACACACACACACACTCAGGCATTGTCTCATTATTATACTACAAACACAAAGTTGCTTTGGTGAATAAATTGTTTAGAATTAAAATGCATGTTGTCAAAGAGAAAAAATGGGTTATCAGAGAAGTTTTTGGAATCGCTCTGCAGCCAGAAGTGTGTGGGTGGAAGAAAGGGGATGCAGAAACAGCTGGACAAAGGAGCATGAGTCAAACAAAGAACTTTATTTGAGTCATGAAACAAATCATGTTGCAGATATGACAAAAACAAATCTGCTCTCAGAGGGATTTTAATTAGAACACCAGGTCTTAACTCAGGATGTTGTATGTAAACCCTGTAATCTACAGTGAAGTGCTTCAACAGTTTCTTGCCATGATAAGTTAATAGTAGTTGATAAACTGTTGTATAATTGAAGCAATAATTAATCAGTTTTATAATCTCATTCCCTTATTATAACCCTCATGTTTTGAACGTGACCTTTAACGTTGAGCCAGTGACACACATGTTGAAAATATCACTCATAAGAATTGTTTAGTTTCTGTTTCACAACGTGTCTTGAATATCAATGCTAATATAAAGTATATTTGAATTAAAACTTCCATGATTAGTTTGCCTGGCATTCTTGTAGTGTGTGTGGGCAGTTTTAGTTTGAGGTCTCATCATCAGTCCTGAAAGGGTCTTTTAGCTGCAGAACAAGTGTTTTTATGATTGTGAGATTAAAGGGCACATCTCATGGAGGACAGATTAATGATAGCGTGGTGTAAGTTCATTCAGTGCTATTACTGCTGCGTGTTAACACATACCTCAGTGTTTTAAGTGCAAAGGGCAAGCTGCCACTGCACTGTAAAGAGGACGGTACATGTTGTATAGGCTCTGTCGTGTTGTAAGCTTTCCATTCCCTCACAGTGCAGTGTGTTAGTTAAACGGGTGGACACAATGGTGTACAGGAGGAAATTTAGGGAGCGACTTGGTGAATTAACCCCCAGGAATTTGGATCATCCAGTCCCTGTTGGTTTGGTGGACATAGGGGGCAGAAGGGCCCTGATTTATGGGCACCCCTGGCGTGGGCTCTCCTCACACCCTGTTCCTGTTCTCCACCCCACTGACTGCAAGGGAAACAGCCAACGCTGTTCACTGGCCTGTAGGGTGTGTGGATGGAGCTGCAAGCGTCCACACACAGATTTTCCTACAATATTGTTTTAATACTAATATACATTGAATTTTTCTGCAATATAACAGCAGTGTTAAACCTTTTTCAACTTGCATAGCAATTAAAAAACAATTAGACAAATCTCAGTTATTAAGTAAGGACTTTTCCTTGTTTTGCAATGCAAAGATAACATCTGAGCAACAAAGATTTGGCTGATATAGTATCATTACTTACCAGGTTTGCTTCTGTAACAGGGAAGCATGTGATAAAAAATGTTATTGCAATCGAGGTTTGCCCCTTGTCCTTTTCACCGAGTCATGAACTGCTCACCCTCAAAGACACATTGTGTGATTGTAACAGCAGAAGCTATCCTCCTTCCTGTGTGCATCTGTATAAAAGTGGAGTTCTGTTAATAGTTAGAGTTAGTAGTTTTCAGACACACTTTCTCTTGTAGCTAAAACCACAAAGAGGAAAAAGCTTTCTCCTGATCCCCTACCCCCACATTTCTATCACTAGAAGGCTCCAGCAGCTGGGTTACAAGATAGAAACAGTTTAAAGGTTGATAGGACCACGGAGGAAGCCATAAATAAGACTGCCATGATAGCTATTTATTGTGGTGTGGAGTGGAAAAGAAAGACTCTATTTTATGAATAATTAAGGAGGAACTTTTCCTGCCTTTCTTAGGGGGTGATTCCTCGGGCCTTTGTGGTTTTTCACACTGTTCAGTGTTAAACCAGACACTCAGTGGGACAAAATTAACAAGAGTGGAAACAGAAGCAAAGCGTTGCAGCTTTTGCTTTGAAAGAACAGTATATAAAAGGTTTGTGTGTGTGTGTGTGTGTGTGTGTGTGTGTGTGTTTGTGGTAATTATGCAAGTGAAAAGTCAGAATATGTTTTTGCCCTTTATTTAAATATAATAGAGATGAGAAAAGTTGAGAGAAAAGCTTCAACAAAAGAGCGCAATTAGTCGACTCATAAGAATGTATATGCAGAAAAATCAGCATTTTTACAATGTGTCTTGTTCCAATTTGTTGTTATTGTAGCCCTAATAGAGTAATAACATAGAAAACAGTGCAACCGATATAAGAGCTAACAAGGATCAGATTCAGTGGGCTTGTTAATTGTCTGAGTTACAGATCTCTTAATCTAATCGACAATTATAGGTTTTCTTTGTTGCTTTGCTCATGGTTGCATCAGCGCATGTTCTCCATAGGAACCTGTGCAGAACCTGTCTGCTGAAGACCTGAGTATTTGTAAAGCTGTCTATGCAGAGACATCTACTCAGTTTGGATGAATAAGAGGCTCCATCAGTCTGTCACTGATTGAGATAGTACAGATGGAGGCTTGGGGCTCCCCGATGCTAGGTGCTGTCCACTGGGGTGTAAATTATGACCCTGTCTCACTGTGTGGGTTAGTGGCCCTGCCTCGCCAGAGCCTGACCTGCAGTTCTGGAGTTTTTCACTTCAAAACCACCATCTTACTGCGATCAAGATCAAACAGAGCCAACGTTAGGGGATACTGTGCAACTAAATGATTTATCACAACGAGCACAGTGAGAACCTCCTCCACCCCCTTCTATGCCTTTGCTTACACAATCTCCCTGTTCGCACACACGCACACGCACACACACGCACACGCACGCGCACACGCACACACACATACACACACACGCACGCGCACACGCACGCACACACACGCACACACACACATACACACACACGCACGCACACATGCATGCACACACACACACACACACACACACACACAGCCACAAACTCTCTAAAACACATCTCTTTGATTGTGACAGGGTAAGTGTGCACTGCCATTAATATGTCCATTGGTGTGAAATGCCTACTTGTGCAGCGAGTGTAAATTATCATCTTAGTAGACACGTCAACATCGTGTCCCCTGTCTCTTAATCACTGTTTAAGGAAGAGCAGTGACAGCGAGGTTACCCTGTTAACTTCCCATACCTTCGGTCTGCAGCCCTCTTGACAAGGAACGTGTAAATCCTAATGGTGTCATTATGAAAAACACTTGGCTTCATAAATCTGTTGGTGGAGTCTCTCTCTGCAGCGAGCATCAGACCCAGCAGAGACGCAAGTCTTTTTCTAGATATTTATTTGTCTGTAGAAAAGCGTCACATTTCTTTAAAAATGACTTTGTCTTTGTCCACTGATCCCATGAGTTAAAACTACATGAAAAATGTTTCTTTAAACCCCTCCTTGACCTGAGATTTAAAGAACGGTTACATACACAGGAAACCCGTCAGACCTCAGATGTTTAGAGGAAAAAAACAGCAGTAGTGAGAGGAGAGGTCAGCTTTATTGTTGATTCATGAAAATTAAGCTGCGTGTAGTCGCTGTCTTTTGCTCTGCCTTTCACTAAGCTTGTAAATAAATTATAACATGTTTTGTGTAGTACTAATATTTATATTAAGTCTAAAAGGTGATACATTTACATATGTTGATAACATGTTTCATGGCATTTTGCTCTTCTCAGATATTTCAAAATGGAAACTAAGTTTTGGGATTCACAGATGCCAGTTGGATAAATTACTGACTTAACTAACTACTGACTTGAAATATGAATTTATTGATACAAATCTGCCCAGAAACTTTCTTGAACAATTGTTTTCAGCTGTAAAAAGCAAAATCTAATTCCCCTTTTGGAGAAAAAAATGTATTAAGAAATTAGCATCATATGAGCCTAAAAAAGGCTTAAATCTTAACTGTTTGGTAGTCCAGTGATGTGCAGGGTCTGCTGTGGTTTCTGACTACTGGAGGAAGTGTATTTAATTAGTGAATCAACTGCAAAAGTGAATAAGAAACTGTTTGTAATTACAGCCTTATGTCAAATTAGTGTTTCTCACATAACTTCTCAGTCAGGATGAACAACTTTTACCACTTGCCCACACACACTGACGAGACAAAGACGTTTGCCAGTCAGTGACAGCGAGGTCGCCCTCGCCAAACCCGGGAGTGTAGGGTGGCATTGTCTGTAGGTGTGTGAGAGAAAAACATGAGGGCTCCATGGTGTCAGACATGTGGAGAGGAGTAGGAGAAAAAAACACCAGCTGGTCTCCACTTTCACATGCTCTCCACTCACTTGTAACAGTAGTAATTATAAGACTTTTGAAACCCATCCAGAAACAGAAAGGAAATAGAGGTCCTGTGATAGAGGAGGATATGAAACTTCCTGCGCAGACAAGCGTTGCAGGTGCCCGGGTAGGATTCGTGTGGCTGTGGAATCTTGGCGCATTGTGTATAAACACACTCATATATATATATATATATATATATATATATATATATATATATATATATATATATATATACCCAGTCACACACACACACACACTCACACACTCACACACTCAAACACTCACACACTCACACCCCCCCCCTTATCCCCCTGCTTTAAAAAATAACAAAAAAACAACAACAACAAAAAAAAACAGACAAGAACTGAGGAGAGTTACATATTCCTTCAGCCGTTAGCATCTGAGCTGTGAGAAGAAGCAAAGAGCCAAACAGATGTTTTGTTGGCTGCAGAAAATATTTTGGCCTTTCTTACTTCCCATTACAGTTCATTGCTAAAAAATGAATTCTCACAAAAAAATCATGCAAAGTTAGTTAGTTTGAAAAAATGAAGGACTTTAACATCCTTCGGGTTCAAGGTGACCAAGTCGTCGTTTTCATTTAGAATGTATTTAATGTTTTTACCAAAGTAGCAAACAGGCAGAAACCTGCAGCTGATTTGAAACGTGCTATCAAAAAAAAATAAATAAAAAAAATAAACAAACAAACAAAAAAAAACAAATAACAAACAAACTAAAAATTTAAAACATGTTTGTTTACACCATGTCTCATCTTTTCATCATCCCCAGGCTGTCACTGGATGATGTGATTGACAGCTTTTGAAAAGAAAAGTATGGGAGTTGCTAAATGTTTGCAGCTGCCCTGTGGCCCATGCAGAAAGTCTTGACCTATAAGCTTAGTGCTTCGCTCTCATCCACATCAGGCATCCTTGTTATATATGTCAGGCATCACATTTCAGAACTTTTTTTTTCCGTTTTAATGTTTTTTTAAAAATAAATTTAGCTGTGCAAAATGTTTTTAACTTTAAAAGTTGTGCTATAAATGGCTTCATTGCAAGAGTAGAAAACCTGTTGTCACTATCTCTTCAGCCTTGGGATACCAAGTTAATTCCAAGCAAGCACTGGTAGTGCAGATTTTTATAAACATGAAACCATCATGTGAAGTGATAGTAACGACCCAGCAGGGAATGGGAAAGAAAACACTATTTGTCATTTGAAAATGTGCACCCTTGCACTTGTTTTTTCATTCTTGTGTTCTTTGCCCCTCGTCCAAATGATCCTAAAAGCAATTTTAAGAAACCTTGAGAGTTGATTTACAACTCGGGCCTGTCATCTTAATCAAGTCTCTCAATGGAACGAGACAAAAGTCTAACACCAGTCCGAGCCCAGAGAGAGGGCTGAGCCAAACGGCGGCTGACAGTTGTCCTTTTCTGGCCGTGATTTAGGTGGCGGCCTGCTCCACTGTTCTCGTGCTTCATCCGTTCTCCTTTAGCAGCGTCTTGTGAGAGGGGTTACGCCATGCATAAAGCTACCCATGGTCTGCATTCTTGCTTGGACTGTTGAGGCTGTCAGGGGGCTCCTCTGATTTAGGGCGCCCCACTTCAGTGGCCCCTATAAATTTAAAAGCTAATTCAGTGCTCTACAGGACTTTCTGTTTTTGTAGCTGGCCCTCTGCTCCTTATCGTTACTGACAATTTTATGAAGTGCTCTTAATGAGCGGCAGATTAAAGGTGGCCTCTGATGGAAGGCGCCTGAGAATACTGGGCTGGTACAGAGAGAAGCCACTCTGGCCTGTGTCTGTCTGTCGGTGTGTGTGTGTGTGTGTGTGTGTGTGTGTGTGTGTGTGTGTGTGTGTGTGTGTAGGTGTGTGACAGTACAAAGGAACTGTGGAGGAATGAGTCTGTTAACGTATGGGTCTGTGGGGTGGTACACGCAGATACTGAACACCTTAAACGTCTGGATGTGAGTTATACATATGCAGAGTCCACATTATGAGCTCGGGAGCCGTGGGAATGAAGAGGAGGAGGCAGGCGGAGTCATGTGTTTGCTGTGACTCCAACAGTTTTCAGACTCCCTGGCATTTTATACCAGCCCAAAAGTAAACACGGCTAACAGTTTACAGCCAATTAAATAGTACTTAAAGCCCAGCGTTTATGGAGGTAAACATGTTGGAGAGTTTAGGGAGGCTTAGGCCAGTGGGATACTTGAACCCTGCTCTCAGGTTTGCTGTCTGTGCATCTGAGCTCCTCTAAAGTAGAAGGACGGTAAGAGCATATGTATACACAGAGGGATTTGTGCCAGCAGATGTTCTCCTTGCACTCTATTTATCAGACAGACTGACAGCCATTAAAAACAGTGTGTGAGTAGTCTGCCTAATGGATCTAAACATGTCAGCAAGAAAGGAGCATTTTTTTTTTGACTTGCGTAAGATATAGTTGCAATTTCAAATCACACCATGTCTTTTTGTTCCACTTTTCATCAGCCTATGAAGGGGTTTGTTTGTATTCCAGTGACATAATTCTCAGTTTGTGATTTTGTAAATATTTATTTTTCTTTTGGTCTCAATAGATGTTGAATATGTCCTGTTTGGAATCCCAGGCGGTTGTTTAACGGAAGACTTGCTTTAACGCATCTCAGAAACCAAGCGCGGCACGTGTTTTATGATCTCGTAAACGAGCAGTGATGTTGTGAAACGTGTGTCTGTGTGCTTGGGGTGG
>NW_019524859.1:868720-887464 GCF_002814215.2 Seriola lalandi dorsalis
CCACCCCCACATCCACCCACCCCCTTTGTCTGGATGGTGGAGCACTCCCAAGAGAGCAATGCTGGACAGGCAGGAATCTCTGTCCAGATTTCCAGAGATTCTCCCATATCCCTTACACAAGAGCCTGGAACCTGGTGCTGGGGCTGCTGCCTGAGAGCTGTTAGTATTTCACAGCCTCAGCTGCAAGCATGTTACTGCAGCCAACATGGTGTAATGAAATGATTACTTAACATAACATCAATATTTAAAAATAAAATAAGGTAGTCATTACTCTATCTACCACTCAAGCTCAGCATGTTTGCAAATCTTTGCATATGTTAGGTTTTAATAATCCATTTGTGCATTTAATTTGTGTAAAGAAACTAGATTCATGACTACTAATCTCTTTAACAAAGGTTACTTATTAATGAATACTAAAGTCTGCCATTTTCTCCTGCAGATTTTCATCAACAATGAGTGGCAGGACTCTGTTAGTGGGAAGGTCTTCCCTGTCTACAACCCAGCTACTGGAGAGCAGATCTGTGAGGTCCAAGAAGCAGAAAAGGTAAATACTCCACAGCATAACATTGTAGGTAACAATACTACACTATATAAAGTTGTATTGGTAATTTGATATTGTAGTTGGTTGCCCTAGAGCAACAGTGAACCACTTCAATACTTATGGGTGGTTTAATCAGTAAAAATGCCTCATATTGTTTTAGACTCATATGTTTTTCTATGCAGAATCGTAATCGGAAAAGTAACTATCTGTAGCCATTAAATTAATTTAGTAGAGTAAAGACTACAATGTTTTCCTCTGAAATGTAGTTACTTATTTTTCACCACTTGAGTCTGAGATTGAAAAACAAGTTAGCTATTTGTTTCCAAAGAATTAAGATAAGCAGAAGTACAATATGAGATCAGGATCTTGTTATTTGGTGAACTGGCTCTTGCTCTAGCCCTTCCTTATTTCTGTAACTTTGAACAGAAAAAAAGAAGTGCAGAAAATATTCATGTATGCTACTGGCATGAAAAGACAGATTTCATGAGGGAGTGCAAAAACACTCCTGCCTACTGGATCAGGTCAGATAATTAATGTGTTTCCCTCTCGTCTCATAGGCTGATGTTGATAAAGCGGCGCAGGCGGCTCGCCTGGCTTTTTCTTTGGGCTCTGTATGGCGAAGGATGGACGCATCTGAAAGAGGTCGTCTGTTGTCCAAACTGGCCGACCTGGTGGAGAGAGACAGTGTCTATCTAGCAGTAAGTTAACTGAATATGGGCATTGTAGCTCTGTAACTAATTTAAACAGTTTTCATTTGTCTTCGTTGTTAATACATTTTTACACCGTCTGCAGAGCACGTTGAGTTTTCTCTGTGTTTGAAAACACAAAACACCTACTTTGCCTTCAAGACAGCGTATAACTGTAACTTAGGGGCTATATTTGTAGTTTAGTGTTATCTCAGGGTCACGTTTCACCCACGAGAGAGTGTAAAGGCTGGAGCAGTATGGAATTATGTGAGGATCACAAGGTTATATCCCATATTTCTCAAACATCTCCCCCGTCTCTTTTCAGACTATTGAGTCACTGAATAGTGGGAAGCCCTTCCTGCCCACCCTGTTTGTGGACCTCCAAGGAACCATAAAGACACTGAGATACTTTGCTGGATACGCAGACAAGATCCACGGCTCTTCCATTCCAATGGGTAAGATCCCTGTTTGAGCATGACAGCAGTGTTTCAGTGAAACGGACTAAAGGCAGATTGGTGATGAGAAACCATGGACACTGGGATACCAAATCAAAATACTTTGCGTTACGTTGTTTGCTTGGTTGTGGCCTGATTTAAACCATTGTTTGTTTATAGGGTATTTGGTCCAGCGAAATTCTTGTACAACTCTTCTTGTTAGAACAGTAAACATAAATGTATTATAAGCCTCCATAGCTGATTTTTTTAGAATAAGCTGTAAACACAACACTGACGTATTTTCATCTTTTCAAGTTGATAGGGTGAACATGTTAAGAAACTGTTAGCTATTAACATCGAACATCCAGCACTTATGGAGCAAAATTTTAATTCATGTGGAGTGTTGTTTCTGGCCACCTGAAGAATGTAAGTGCAATATTCGCAAGTCGTTTCATGACAAACACTGGCATTGTCTTATGAAAGTAAAGCTTATGAAAGCTTTGTGGAGCTGAGATACACTGCAGAGTCAGATAATTATCTGTGGGGTACTACGAGTGGCTCTTTTTAGATCCACTGTTATTATAAAGATATTGATTATGGCCATTTTAAGAACTTATTGAAGGAGCATTTAGTTGAATGAGAAAACACAGTTTTGTATAAAAAGCATACCTACGCTCAGCTGAAAAAGGTATCAAATGGACAATCAATCCAAACATTAACATTTTTCATCCTGAGGAGGCTGCCGCCAGTGTCACCTCTCTAAGGCGGCTGAATTCAGGGGTGGAGGAGGGGAAAGTTGGCTGTCTATTTCAACAGGAAGCACAAAAAAGACAAAAAAAAAAAAGGAATAAGAGAGAGGACATGGGAAACCTCCTGATACCACTGTATTGTCCCTCTCAAAGCTCCTCTTGTACACTGCTGCCAAACCAACCATGGTGAGCATTTTCCCAGGGCTCTGGTTTTAGCTTTATTCCTCTCGTAGACTTTCAGAGAAAATAAACAAGGATATTTCTGTCGCCTGTATGAGGTAAGGCAGTCAGTAAATCATATTTGTTCACCTGTCAGGAAGAGGCGCAGGACATCTATCATCAACAACCCCCTGGCACCTATTCATCTCTCACATTATGATACAGCTTTGGAGTTAAATTTGTATCATGGACAGTGTGTAATGAATGAGGAGTGTCTTCATGTGGAGCTTTGGCTAAAAATTTTGGTATAGTTTACATTGCTTGTTCCAAATTGAAATATAAGTCATCTCCAGACGTCATACTTTCAAACAAACCTCGCTGATACTTGAGTTCCTCCTGAAAGGCTCGTGTCTAATAGGGTTATAGTTCCATTCTGCAAACAATAACAGTTTTGAAAGATCCCACATCCACTTTGGACTTAAGGACAAATGCTGACATGCTGTATATTAACCTGAACTACTTTATCCACTTATGTAGTTGTGTGTCCATTGTCATACTTTCTCTGTATCCCGTTCAAAATGATCATCTGGCTCGTCTTCCTCATTGATCATTCCGGTCCAAAAGCAACATAAAGCAATGTTTCATCAGCTGACGACTATTGTAACAAATTTATACACACATTTCTCAATATCAATTGTTTTTGTGGACGATGAACAAGCATGGCACACCCTCAATAAGTACCTCCTTTTTATTCAAGTAATGCAAGAGGAATGAGCAAACCTTTCCAGCATAACACCCATCTCTATGACCTAAAACAGTTACACACATGCCTGTGCTTTTGGAGGCTCGAAACGAAATGTAATCTCTCACCAGGGTAAAGAAACGAGGAATGTTGCGTGTGGATTCACTTGCAAATTAACATGTCAAGTCAACAACACCGGGGGTATCAGGTGGTGACATTTTTCATGTGTTTGAGGCATTTTTCAAGCTTTAAACTTCTTAAACTAAATCAGTGTGTGTGTGTGTGTGTGTGTGTGTGTGTGTGTGTGTGTGTGTGTGTGTGTGTGTGTGTGTGTGTGTTCGTTCCTCCACAGATGGAGAGTATCTGACATTTACCAGATATGAGCCCATTGGAGTTTGTGGACAAATTATCCCTGTGAGTATTACCCTTGATACAAGTGACATGCGTTATGGAAACAAATGGACGTAAAAGATTTTTAAAAAAAGCAGATAACAGTAAATTGCAGTGATATTGGAGGTTGTTAGTCTTGGCTGTTTGTTGTCATTACATTCTGCAGTTTCCAGTAATTCCCTGACAGTCACTGTTTATTCGGGTAAATCTGCTGGTAAGCCCCCAAAATGACTGTGCCAGTGAGTTTGAGTAATAGGGAACGAGAAGTGAGAGGCAGAGGACTGAGCAGGGGGATTTAACATAGTGGGTTTGAGGAAAGGAGAATGGTGAGAAAGGAGGAAAAGATCAAGGAGAAAGAGACACTGTTGATTGTGCAAGAGTGCAGAAAGCGTGCGGTTCTGTGTTGAGCCCCATGGGCTCCTGTGTAAAGCAGAAATAACACAGGCCTGTGTGTTGTACAGTGATATGGGTCCATTGCACATGTGTTGCAATTTCCCAGCTTTCTCAGAATACTGTGGGAAGAGAAAATACTGTACAAGTGCCGAGAACATTTTCTCACTTGACTATGTTTAGACAGAGTGAAAATGAGAGTAAGTGACTTAAGAGCGATGACTTATTGAGCTTGACTTGTGACCACCCAGTGTGTCAGTCAGATGCATGATGTCTTTTTCCGGCATGTGTGTGTGTGTGTGTGTGTGTGTGTGTGTGTGTGTGTGTGTGTGTGTGTGTGTGTGTCATGCACAGTGGAACTTCCCTCTGATGATGACAGCATGGAAGCTGGGCCCGGCACTCGCATGTGGAAACACTGTTGTCCTCAAACCTGCTGAGCAGACACCTCTCACCTGCCTCTACCTCGCAGCTCTCATCAAGGAGGTAAATGACAACAATCACATTACCAACCACAAATGTGTTCACAAGGCATTTTGTCAGCATTTTATTTGAACAGACCAACATTAATAGTCCAATAACTGAATCAGAATCACTTACAGGTTTCTGTTTGCCAAGAACACAGTGTTCACTATGAATTTGGCCAACACTTTATTTGGATCGCCCAATGTTAATGTAACCTCAAAGCGACAAAAAACAGATGTTTTATAAAGTGTCGCTTGTCTATCCGGTGCATCTTTTCAGAATCTGTAATCCTTATTTCCACTTTTACATTAACTCCAGCCAACCCATTAGCTAGACTTTATCACTTGTTGATAGCTTTGATTATATTAGCTGAGGTGCTGAGATTCCAGTCTTTGAGATTTCTACTGAGACTTCAATACAATGGAGGTCATCATCTTTGTTTGTGGTTCTTAAAGCATTAAAAACTCATCAGCAACATGATGATGCTGATGAACCTTTCCCTGGCTGCACGACGCCTGAACACAACACCTGTGGACAGTTTTCATAGAGATGTACTCCATGAAATTCATATCCATGAATTTTCAAAATGAACTGACTACACTGTCACTGGCTGAATCAGTAGCTTTTAGCAGTAGAGCTCCTCTCGCTGGTGACTGAGAGCATCGTTCACAGTACTACATTTCCTTGTTTAAATGTTATTAAAAGCCACATAAACAATCTTATCTTTTAAACTGTAGTGACGAGCAGCCAAAAGGGAACAACCATTCATGTCAGCCTTAGATTTGTAATTCTGAGTCAGAGGTATCAGGAATTTCAGACTCCATTGAATGGTGATGTGATCGCTTTGCTTTAAGAAAAATGTGTATGAGCTACTTGGTCAGTGACTTTGAATTCTTTGAAGTCATTTATAATTTAACTGAATAGTTATAGGAATCAATGCTGACACATTACAAAAGAGCACTGATAAACAAAACACAGGACGTATGATAAGAGAGTTTCACGCTGTACGTGTAGTGCAGCCGAGACAGTCAACACAAATATGATAAAGAAAAGTTAATACAAGTGCAGATTTCAGTGTCCACATCCTCCCTGTCTTCCCCCTGTCCTCTCTGGCCTCTCCCCTTTTTGGAGACTATCTGTCTGTTGCCTTCTTCTTTTTGATGTTCTCCATTCTCTGCTGGTAGGGAGGTTGGGTTGGGTCCGGATTCCCCCACACTGCCTGTGGTTTTGCTTGGCTCTGCTGTCATCTCCGCTAAAGCTTGTTTCCTCTCATATTGTTTTGACAGGCCGGGTTTCCACCGGGAGTCATCAATATTTTGCCAGGATTTGGGCCAACGGCAGGAGCTGCAATTGCTTCGCACATGGGCATAGACAAAGTGGCCTTCACAGGATCAACTGAGGTACTTTGTCCTCTAGTGAAGTGGCTCAGAAAAAAACCTGCCGCTTTTGTCAGCGAACACAAGTGACACAGTGACCAACATGTGCAGAGCATAAGAGCAGGCTGGGTAATTAGGGGATGTTGTGTGCCTGTATTGAAGTCTAAATGACAAACAAATGGGGTCTTACATAAGCTGTGTGCCCTGTCATTACTCCTCATGTCAATGGGCTCTGATTTTATCTTGCACACATGCACATATTTGTGCTGTCAAGAGTATACAAACACATCTCTCTGAAAACACTGCCTCTCTCACACACAGGATAAACCATTGTAGCTTTGCAGAATAGGGAGGCAGTTAATGGAAAGCTAAATCATCAAGGACATACCATGTTAGGTGTTGAGCACTCGGGGGTGTTGCGGTCCAAATGCATTCCTCCGGCCGGAGGTAACAGCCAGAGTGACAGCAGATTCCTTTTCTGCAGATCATTTATAAACATCTGTTATTTCTAACTGCAAACTAACCCCTCTGGTAAAACCATTTACAGCAATTCCAATGTAGAATTTATGTTTTGATGTGACAAGCCTGTATTTCACATGTAACTTTGGTAAATGAGCCAGGTTTATATTATATTTGGATCAGCCGTTGTGGCTTATGGAGATGTCTGTTTTGACCCTGGTGGTGTGTTGGAGAAGCAGTGTGCATGACCTCCGATAACCCCACACAGGTAAAGACATACCTCAAAGCATTGCTAGGCTTATGTACAGCTGCTAGCATGACTGTAGTCCTAGTTTTGTTCTTACTTTTTATTTAATTCCAATCTCTTCAGCTAAAGCTATTTCAGCCATTTATTAAAACTTGCAAATTAAAACACAAACACAGCCTGAAACATGGTAACAAAACATGACAAACTATGACTGAAATATTGACCAAGTTATAGTACAAATCTGAACTATGAATGGCTCTAACATTGTGTATTTATGATTTTCCAGCACAGTATAATGTAAAACATACATTTTCCGATTGTCATTCTCTCTCTCTCTCTCTCTCTCTCTGTCTCTCTCTCTCTGACACACACACACACACACACACACACACACACACACACACAAACACATATCCGTCTACACCTATCTCTGTGAGGACCTGTCATTGACATAATACCTTCCCTAGCCCCTTACGCTAACCTTAACTATCACAGCTGAATGCCCAACCTTTACCCTTAAAAACCCAAGACATAACCCTCAAACAGCCATTTAAACTTACAGAGTCCAGCGTTTTGGTCCCCACAAAGCTGTCGGACCCCACAAGTATAGCGGTCTCTTGGTTTTTGGACCACGCAAATATAGTAAAACAAGCCCTCACAGACACACCCAATCAGTGTGTGCACGCGAGCTTGCATAAATGCACCTTCTAAAACAAACATCTTCTTTGTTTTATCATCTCGTCCTGATTGAACATTTCCTTTGTGAGTGGCCCAGTTTTTTTTTCTTTTTTTTTAACTTTTTTTTTTTTTTTTTTACTAGTTTTCCTGTTGTTTCATGTAATCTGGAGTCAATTACTGAGAGAATGAGCCAGTGCTGTAAGTGTCTGCTGATGCCCAGACAGTGAGTCACTGCACTGTAGTAGCAGTGGTGGGGGATAGTAGCCACCACCGCATCTCCTCACAGGCTGGAAGGTGGTGGTGTAGCTACAGGTGGATTTTAGCACCACAGCTCATCTTCGTACTGACTCACATGTGACTGTGACTCCACATGGAGGAGTCTGGCAGCCCAGCGTGTTTCCTTTACCCCTGAATAAACACACGCTAACCCCCCCTTAGTCAGCCGCTTTGTGTTTCTGATCAAAGACAGACAAAAACACATCAGAAACAATGAAGCCAAGCCAAGTACTGTGTTGTTTTTATACAGCTTCGGTACAAGCCACAGCACAGCAGTCAGTTGATTCTGTTCTGTTCTCTTGTTTTCTATTATATCTTGGTAACTTGAAGATGAGTCTTTTCCATGTGCTTCAATGGGATTTTTTTTTTCTGGTTGGACACCGAGAGGGTATTTTTCCACTTTATGCTGTCAGTTCTTTCGGAAAATAAAACAGGCTGTATGAGTAACAGGAAGATGAATGCTTGTTTAGGGTGTAGGGTTGTGAGGGAGGTGTGTATGGGGTTTCTGAGACTTGTTATCTGTTGAGTCAATATTTCAAGACACTGAAAAAATATCAGTTAAAGCAGCTGATTCATTCTAGTGTCCCAAAATCATCTTTCTCTAAATTTCCAGTGGATGAAATATTGTTCATTTCCAGTGCGGTTTTAACCAGCAACAGAAAATATAGCAATCAGTATCATAATTTTGACACTTGAAACTTCCTGTAAATGGAGGAATGTGTCAGAAATTAGTAAATTGAAGATAAATGGACTTACATGTCGCTTTTCTAGACTTATGGAGAACTCAAAGTGCTTTACACCACAAACCACATTCGTCACACTTTTTCTATGCATACTTCCCTTTTCTGCCACACACATACTCTCACTTCTTGACTGATGACATTGGGGGTAATGTTGGGTTCAGTATCTTGCCCTAGGTCACTGTAACATGCAGACTAAAAGATCTGGGAATCAAACCACTGGCCTTCAGATTAGTGCACGACACGGTCTACCTCCTGAGCCACAGCCACACATTCCTTTAAATTCATTTGAGAAAGCAACTCAATATATAATATATTATGTTGTACTTTTCTTTAATATAATGACCACATAATGGCCATAACTACTAGTACCTTTTTATTCTATTGTTTACTCAGTTATAATCTATTTTACTTTATTTTAATCTTCTATTTTACTTCATTTTAATCTTTTTAAATCCTGTCTAAGTGTTTTATGTTGAAAAGTGCCATACAAATAAATTTGCCATGTCATGCCACACATATCGTTACCTCCCATAAAACCACAACTCTTCATTTTTACTCTTTGGCTTTTGTACGGATTAAATTAATTATATATAAAATGCTGAATAGCATTAGAGGTGATGGTATTTGGACTTTTTGTTCCCCTTGGTTAGAGCCAGGCTAACTGTTTCCCCCTGTTTCCACTCTTTGTGCTATGCTATGCTAACCAAATGCTGACTTCACATACTGGAGTGGAATAGAGTGGTATCAATCTTCTCATCCGTCTCTTGACAAGAAAGCGAAAGGGCAAATTTAAAATTTATTTAAAAGATTTATGCAACCCAACTATTACAATTTATTTATTTTATACTTTACATCATAATGAGCACGTTTATTTTGTCAACTGTTCCAGGCATCTTTTTAGGCATTGTTTCTGTTTACATACAGTTAAATGGTCATCTGTGATCTAAAGAAATGAGGACATTTCTAATCAGTCTGCTCCTAAACTGTGTCACTATGCAACAATAGCCAGTAATGTAACAAAAATGAATGCAGATGATGTTCACTGTGATTGATTACCCAATATAAACAATTTTCAAGAGGAAAAAAAAATACAAAATTTGTAGATAAGCTAAAACTTGCAAAATCACGGGTATGACCATGTCGTCTTCCATACTGAAAGACCAGACCCATATCATACCCGGCAGCCCCTCTCCCTCTCAGTCAGTTAGATCACAGGACACCACCCACACACCTTGTGGTTGCTCCTTCCTGCCCTCCATTATACATCAGATGCTGTTCCCAGCTAAAACATAATTTTATTTTCCTGTTGCTGTTTCCAAAAACCTGTAATAGATATTCATTCTGTGTGTTTGTAGAACTCATGTTTCAGCTGGTCTACCGGTGCATTCCCTGTTTGGAGCTAACCAACCTCTTTAAGCTATTTAATGGCTCCAGCTGATTTACTGATCTGGCTGCAGGCCTGTATCTCTGTGAGTAAACCTCAGATCTGTTTCCTCTGCTAGGTCGGCAAGCTGATCCAAGAAGCAGCTGGGAAGAGTAACCTGAAGAGAGTGACGCTGGAGCTCGGAGGAAAGAATCCCAACATCATATTTGCAGATGCCGATTGTGAGTTTTTATTCATTGCCTTGTTTACCTGTCATCCTCACTAGCTGGTCCACCACCATCCCTATTTTGTTTAGTTATGTGTCCCCATTCTCAGGCATTTCTCCCTTCTGTCTGTGGATAAACACACATGAAATAAGAAATCCTAAAATGCTCAAAGGTTTTGTAGTGCTATGAAAACCTGTGGATGGATGGGTTTCATATAAAGTCTATATGGCTCACCAAACTGGGGGTGCTGAGGCTTTCAAATGCTTTCAGCAGCCGTGAGAGGGGCTCCCTAAGGCCTGTAAATCAGGAGAATGGACCCTGACTCAGTCGGGTGCTTCAGCCGAGACCCATAAATCACAGGGGTGCGTTAACCCTTCATGGGCAACAGCAGGGTCCTGTCTCTCAGGTGTCAGGTATCAGATTTGCACAGGATACCTCCAATAAATATTGGGGCAAATTTTGTAACAATATACTGCATACACAGCTTTTTTTTTTTTTTTTCCAGATAAAGTTTTTATATGTATGTAGCTTATGTTAACATTGACTTCCACATTATTCAACTTTAAAGATCCCAATTAAGAGTTTTCTTTCTTAATAATTACCCTTATGATTATACAATTATTATCATCAGACAGTTTTTTTACGAACAAGTGGCTGTGTCTAGGTATTGATGAACTAAAATCTCTTTTTTTTAAACAGTTGATTTGGCTGTAGAACAGGCCCACCAGGGCGTGTTTTTCAACGCAGGCCAGTGTTGCACAGCGGGCTCTCGCATCTATGTGGAGGAGCCCATATATGATGAGTTTGTTCGGAGAAGTGTGGAGAGAGCCAAGAGGAGGATAGTCGGCAGCCCCTTTGATCCCACTACTGAGCAGGGTCCACAGGTGAGTGAGCGCAACACATCTATCACTTCATGAAACTGCAGACTTGTTTTAACATTTGAGCAGAAGTTCCCTTGTCTTCATATCATTTTCTTTCACATTCAAGCGTCTTTCTTTCTATATCTTTCTCCTCTGCCCGGGCTTCACGCATCCTATCTGTCCTCCACCTCCACAGATCAGTCGGGAGCAGCAGAATCGTGTGTTGGAGTTTATCCAGAGCGGCATCAGTGAAGGAGCCAAGCTGGAGTGTGGCGGCAAAGCTCTGGGCTTGAAAGGGTTCTTCATCGAGCCCACTGTTTTCTCTAATGTGAGGGATGACATGCGCATCGCCAGAGAGGAGGTACAGTGATAAAGAGCTGGGATTTTGATAGCATCAGCCCAACTAATGCATGTTATATCTGTGTGTAAAGCAGTGGTGGAAGAAGTTCTCTAAGTAAAAGTAATAATACCAAACTCTAAAAATACTTCATTCAAGTCAATGTTTTGCATCAAAACTTTACTTAAGTCTAAGTACTAAAGTAATATGAGCAAAGTATGCTCAAAGTATCACAAGTACTTATGCAGAATGCCCCCTTTCAGAGTGTCATATGTGTTTTACATATATATATATATATTATCTTAATTTTTGTTGATGCATTGACATGTAAGCAGCATTTAATGATGTGGCTTTTTGAGATGGATCTAATTTTAACCACTTTATATACTACTGGGTTGTTAAATCTATAAAAAATGCATGATGCCTTATATGTTTATCTTGTATTCTGTTTGACCTGCAGAGTAATTAGTAACTAAAGCTGTGAACTAAGTGTAAAAAAAAAAAGTAGAGTAATTCCATCTGATATGTAGTGGAAGTATAAAGTAGCATGAAATGGAAACACTCAAGTAAAGTACCTCACAATTGTACTGAACTTTATGCTTAGCCTTTCACATGTCTTTGGTTTTGACCATGGTAACTATGAGAAAAGTAAATGAGAAGATTTGAAGTTAGTGACAAACCTGTGTATTGTTGCCTATTTACAGATTTTTGGACCAGTCCAGCAGATCATGAAGTTCAAAACTATCGAGGAAGTGATAGAAAGAGCCAACAACACAGATTATGGTTTGGTTGCGGCCGTGTTCACCAACGACATCAACAAAGCCATGACCATCTCCACGGCCATGCAAGCCGGCACTGTCTGGTAAGCTTTCTTTCTTTAGCTGCAATCAGGAATATTTTTCATGTGGGAAGTATTCAGGCATCCAGAAACCATAAACTGGCAATGTGCCACGTTACCATCATTACACAAGCCACAAAGAAATGTTTTCCTTCCTTTTTTCCCTCAGCTCAGACATTCAAGATGTAAAAATATCAGAAGTCATGTGCCAGTGCAAGACAACAACGTAAAATGTAAACTGTAAATGTAAACTGACACCCTAATTTTATAATCAGTATAAATGAAATGGCCATAAAATGTTACTTCTTGATTTCACCAAAGATTGTTTTGTTTCTTTTGTAATTAGCTGCAGATGGTTATGAGTAGGGGTAGAAGTATAGCTAACATACAGCATCTGCCAAGAAATTTTCACAACTTGTCATACTTGACTGCAATCCTCTGCTAGCTCAGAAAACATTTCTCTACCCTCATCTTTCATGCCACCCCAGTCACCATCATACTTCTCTTTTTTTGAACAACCAAACCCTTTTCCTCCCATCCACTCTTCTTCAACAAAGCCCGCCTATTCCAAGCAACATTTCCTCACCACTAATACCGGCCACAATGACCACTTCTCATAATGTAGTAAGTCATGTGGGATTGACCACAGACAAGCAGTTGTGTCTCCAGTTACCTCCTAATCTCACAGATATGTCTTTTTTTATTGACTGTTGATTCTGGTTGATGTCTCCTCTGAGGTTGTTTTCTTATATACTGATCCGTCATGTGATTTATAGATCGACATTGCCATTTTTGTCATTTTTTAGAATAGTATTTACAAAATACAATATTTGTTCCCTAGTGGACACAGAAATTTACTTTTTTTCAAGCTCATTTTCCAGAACACAGAATAGTCAGATCTCCTCCATCTTTTAAAAAATGTTCTCTTTCATAAACTGGCTTCTATTCATTCAGTTCCCGCTATGTGAAAGATTACTGTCAGGGAACGACTGATAAGGCTGGACTGTAAGGGAATTCTTGGACGCTCAGTCACACTTCTCCCTCCAACTTTCTCAATCCCAAAGTTCACCAACTTTCTTAACTTTGGCGCTTTTGTTTTTTTTTACTCAACCCAAACTTTTGTATTTCTTCCTCATAGCATCCATTCACTAGTTCTTTCCCAGGCAGTTATAGCTTGAAAATTCACAACTATAGGATATTGTCAATCCAGATGGTTACAAAAAGTAGCAGTAAAGATGAAAATGTATTTTTACCTCAGTCTCACTAAATGCAGCTTTAATACTACTGCTTTGGACAAAGTTACGCCCCATTTCACAATATAAAGCCACTTCAGTCAAATGCACAGAAGTGATCAATGTTTTGTGTATTTCACAGGATAAACTGCTTCAACGCTCTGAGCACACAGTGTCCATTTGGGGGATATAAAATGTCTGGCAATGGGCGTGAATTGTGAGTATGACTTGGTTGTCTGCCCACTGAATATACACAAATTAACCACAGAATTACTAATACTGACTTTCTGTTTTGAAAACCTACTTTCCAAAATTGCTTAACATCACATAAATCTTTATCTAACAGGATATTGCAATGTTTCTCCTACAAGGGTCTCTAGCAGTGTCTCCACTATATTTCAATGTTCCTGTCAGAATATGATTAAACAAAATGAGCAGCATTGTTACTATTTCCTGTTGTGTGTTCTCAGGGGTGAAAATGGCTTGAAGGAGTACTCAGAAGTGAAGACCATCACGATGAAGATGGTCGCCAAGAACTCTTAAGGCAGCCATGCTTTTTTCGGGAGGAGGTAGCATCTTCCTCATCACTGACCCGCCTCTTGTCGGTCCATCCACAGTGGCAAACCACATTAACCATCCAAACTAGTTATCTCCATGGTAACTACAGGCTGTGACCACTTGCTGCCCTCTCAGTCCCTCCATCAGCTCCGCCTATGCTCGCCACGGACAGTCAGCTGATCCCTGTCCAACTATCTCCTTGAATTTGTGGACTGTCTCTAGTCTAACTGACAACCACTGAACCACCCCCATACTGTATACCTCCTCCACTAACTACACTAAAGCACTCACAGAGACGATGGGGGAGGCTGTTCTGACTGCAAACCCCAATAACAACCCCCCTACCAGCCGCTACACCCAGATCCTCACTGCCCAGATGCTGGATGCTCAGAGACTCAGTCGCTGCACTTGCAATCAACCCTTTACTAGCAACTTGTAATGTGTTGGGAGGCAGTTTTTCTTTGTACTGTGCGGTATGTTCATCAGAAACCTCATGTGTCATTGTCTTGGTAGAATTTATGCAAGCATGTCAGCTCATTCAAGACCACTGATGTTGTCAGCCTCAGATATGAATGGATGAAATGTTAATTCAGAATTAAAATTGATTTCTAATTGTCTTTGTTTATATTTTAGCTCATATGACTTAACACTGTATGTCAACCTTTGACTGATGTAAACGTGAAAGATTTTAACCTCTTAAAAGCATTTTTACTCTCACCTGCTAAAAGAGGAGTAGATGTATTTTAAACATTATGTAACTGATTTTCATTGATGTCCATCTATGTTTATGTTTATACAATCATATGCTATAAAATTATAAAATGACCATAATTTTTTTTTTTCAGTAAAAACTTTTTCCTGGAAAACATTTTTCTTTGAGTGTTCACTACATTGTTAGGACTCAGTATCCTCACTATTGTGTGACCAAGAGGTCACATAATTTACACTTACATTCAGGCTGAGGTGAAAATGTACGCATTTCACAGACCTGGATCTAACACCTTAATAATTTAATTACTTGTATTATGAAGTGCTCATACTGGAAATAAATTGACCCAAAGAGATTATTTTATAACATATTCACATACAAAATGTTTATAAATTTCTCTTGGGCACTTATCCAGTGGTCAGAATTGAAGAACAATTTGTTAAAGTGTTATTTTAATTCTGTCAGCTCCACCTACTGTGCAGGTAGATTCATGACAACCTTGTGTTAACATCTCACAGTAAGGAAAGCACAAGTATAGATAATGACAATGATAATGTCTTAATTCCATTTAGCTGCTCTGGTTTCAAGGTCTTGGTATTAGTAATGTTATTAGTTATACCTTTGCTTTTTGTACAATGAAAAGCAGCTACAATAAATTACAACCACAGGGAAGTGGAAACAGCAATGACAATGAAAAAAAATCTAAAATATTGGAAAAATCAATAACAATCAATCACAAAGATAGCAGATAAAACAATTCAGAAACGGTAATCTTAGTGAAGATTAATTTGCTCTCTTATGGAGTAAACTACTTTACTCCATAAGTGGACAGCTCATCAAGATGAGTGAGGTTCATGACCAACAGGGAGGAGGATGGGATGAACAACTTCTAAGGTCAGAAGTTATTTATTTATTTATTTTATCAGTGAGGCAAGACAAACACATAACAAGTGATTTCACATGAATAAATGTTACATCACATGCATCCGGCGTCCTGCACAATTCACCAGTGGGACAGGACGTGCAGCCCTGGGGATAGAGCCGGCCCAAGTCTTTAGGAGGCCCTAAGCAGAATTAGATTTGGCCAAGGGAGTAGGTTTGGTCTCAACATTGGTAGGGCTGCAACAACCCTGCCACTGGGGCTAAACAAAGAGATTGATTTTTATAAATGCTTAATTAACATATAAGATCTGAGTTTACATTCAGAAATGCAGATACACAAATGTAATATATGTACATGTGTTGAATCTCCATATATGAAATATATGTACATATGAAGTTAAATATGTACAGTCAAAGTATGTACATTATGGCCCATATATGTAAAAATACATGTGAAACCTGTTCAAAATTGGAACAATATCATATATTGACATACATGTCTAACTAACATATTATCAGGTTATATTATGGACTTATGTTATATAAATATGTATCCACCCCAAATCCTGTAACTATATGTTAATTATGGATATAGATATGAAAATAGATGTGTATGGTTAAATTTAAGAGTAAATTATTAAGAAAATCATCAAAAGAAATGAAAAAATGAAATAAGCATTTTGTTTTAATAAAGTTGCAATGTTACAGATATGTTTTAAACATATATCATATGTCCAAAAGATGTGTAAATGTCATAGTAATATATCCTCTTATAACTGACTGGTATGGTAACATCATTCTTGAAGGACAAATGTCTCATACATATATGTCATAAGTTATAGTATAGTAAGGCATAAAAGCGTCATTGTATAGTAAGGAATGAAATTTCAAAAAATTTCATAGTATAGTAAAGCATGGCATAAAATGTCATAAAAACATCAAATTAAGGTAATGAATAAAATGTCATTAAAATGTCATATTATACTAGGGATTAAAAATGTGATAGTATAGTATGACAAAAAATGTAATTAAAACAACAAAGGAAAGTATGGCATAAAATGTTGTAAAAACGTCATAGTATAGTAAGGCATAAAATGTCATAGTATAGTAAGGCATGAAATGCCATAAAAACGTCATAGTATAGTAAGGCATAAAATGTCATAAAAATTACATAGTATAGTAGGGTATGAAAATGTCATAGTATAGTAAGGCTTAAAAAGTCATAAAAATTACATAGTATAGTAGGGTATGAAAATGTCATAGTATAGTAAGGCTTAAAAAGTCATAAAAATTTCATAGTAACATATGTCATAAAATGTCATAAAAATGACATAGTATAGCAAGGCATAAAAACGTCATAGTAAAGTATGGCATAAAACGTCATAGTATAATAAGGCATAAAATGCCATAAAAACGTCATAGTAAAGTAAGGCATAAAATGCGATAAAAACGTCATAGTATAGTAAGGCATAAAATGTTATAAAATTACAGATTATAATATGGTATGAAAGCATCATAGTATAGTAAGGCATAAAAAGTCATAAAGTGTCATGTTATAGTAAGGCATAAAATGTCGTAAAAACGTCAGTAACGTATCGCATAAAATGTCATAAAATTGACATAGTATAGTAGGGTATGAAAATGTCATAAAATTACAGATTATAGTAGGGTATGAAAATGTCATAGTATAGTAAGGCTTAAAAAGTCATAAAAATTTCATAGTAACATATGTCATAAAATGTCATAACAATGACATAGTATAGCGAGGCATTAAAACGTCATAGTATAGTAAGGCATAAAATGCCATAAAAACATCATAGTATAGTAAGGCATATAATGTCATAAAAATGACATAGTATAGGAGGGTATGAAAATGTTATAAAAATTACATACTAAAGTATGGCATAAAATGTCATAAAATTACAGATTATAATAGGGTATGAAAACGTCATAGTATAGTAAGGCATAAAATGTCATAAAAATGCATAGTATAGTTAGGCATAAAATGTCATAAAAATGACATATTAAAGAATGGCATAAAATGTCATAAAATTACAGATTATAATAGGGTATGAAAACATCATAGTATAGTAAGGCATAAAGAGTCATAAAAAGTCATAATATAGTAAGGCAGAAAATGTCATAAAAATGTCATAGTATAGTAAGGCATAAAATGTTATAAAATTACAGATTATAATATGGTATGAAAGCATCATAGTATAGTAAGGCATAAAAAGTCATAAAGTGTCATAAAAAGTCATAATATAGTAAGGCAGAAAATGTCATAAAAATGTCATAATATAGTAAGGCATAAAATGTCATAAAATTACAGATTATAATATGGTATGAAAACATCATAGTATAGTAAGGCATAAAAAGTCATAAAGTGTCATGTTATAGTAAGGCATAAAATGTCGTAAAAACGTCAGTAACGTATCGCATATAATGTCATAAAAACGTCATAGTTAAGTAAGGCATAAAATGTCATAGTATAGCAAGGCATGAAATGTCATAAAAACATCATAGTATAGTAAGGCATAAAATGTCATAAAAATGACATATTAAAGTGTAGCATAAAATGTCATAAAATTACAGATTATAGTAGGGTATGAAAATGTCATAGTATAGTAAGGCTTAAAAAGTCATAAAAATTTCATAGTAACATATGTCATAAAATGTCATAACAATGACATAGTATAGCGAGGCATTAAAACGTCATAAAAATTACATACTAAAGTATGGCATAAAAAGTCATAAAATTACAGATTATAATAGGGTATGAAAACGTCATAGTATAGTAAGGCATAAAATACCATAAAAATGTCATAGTATAGTAAGGCATGAAATGGCATAAAAACGTCATAGTATAGTAAGGCATAAAATGTCATAAAAAATACATAGTATAGTAGGGTATGAAAATGTCATAGTATAGTAAGGCTTAAAAAGTCATAAACATTTCATAGTAACGTATGTCATAAAATGTCATAAAAATGACATAGTATAGCAAGGCATAAAAACGTCATAGTATAATAAGGCATAAAATGCCATAAAAACGTCATAGTAAAGTATGGCATAAAATGTCATATAATAGTAAGGCATAAAATGCCATAAAAACGTCATAGTATAGTAAGGCATAAAATGCCATAAAAACGTCATAGTAAAGTATGGCATAAGATGTCATATTATAGTAAGGCATAAAATGCCATAAAAACATCATAGTATAGTAAGGCATAAAAAGTCATAAAAATTACATAGTATAATAAGCCATAAATAGTCATAAAAATGTCATAGTAACGTATGTCATAAAATGTTATAAAAATTACATCGTATAGCAAGGCATAAAAACGTCATAGTATAGTAAGGCATAAAATGTCATAAAAATGTCATAGTATAGTAAGGCATAAAA
>NW_019524860.1:0-47342 GCF_002814215.2 Seriola lalandi dorsalis
AAAAACAAGACAGAATATGAGATATTTCCCACATAATACATGATGGAGGGATGTGACATTGTTTTATATCAGAGTCTTTTATATCAAGACATTTCTCAAAACCAGAATATGATCAGGGTGACTTTTGAACACTGGAAATAAATCATGTACTCATCCCGGCAGTAGCCCCCGTGGCACTCAAAATTTCCCTGGAATTTTCTAGTTATATCTTACTATACTATGACTTTTTATGCCTTATTATATGACTTTTTATTCCTTATTTTACAATGACCTTTTATGCCTTACTATTCTGTGACTTTTTATGCCTTACTATAGTATGACTTTTTATACCTCACTTTACAATGACTTTTTATTCCTTAATATACTATGACTTTTTGTGCCATACTATACTATGACATTTTTATGCCTCACTATACTATGACTTTTTATACCTTACTATATTATGACTTCTTACGCCTATAATACTATGACTTTTTTAGCTTCATTGTATTATGACATTTTTATGTCTCACTATACTATGACTTTTTATACCTTACTATACAATGAGTTTTTATTCCATACTATACTATGACTTTTTAATAAGGCATAAAAAGTCCTTACATAGTAAGTCATAAAAATGTCATAGTATAGTAAGGCGTAATATACTATGACTTTTTTATGCCTTACTATACTATGACTTATCCTCTGAATACATGAAAATACAAATGTTTAACATATACAAAATATTCATAGGGGTTTTGCTTCCCTCCTAATTTTGAGCCCAAACTACGCCCTTGGATAAGTGACATGCAGAGGTCCCTTACCAGAATTAACACGGAGACCTCTTATCTAACAATTACAGCAAGAGCTGGGAGGCAGCCCGCTGGTGCAGAGGTTGACATGGTGGAGCCACAAAATCATGCTCACTAACATAATCTAGTGTCATATGACAATCATGTTCCAAGATCATGTACCTGTGTGTCTCACTGGGCATGGGGGGGGGGGCCTGAGGCACAGTAACATCATATCCCCATCTAGTGTTCAAATATCAGCACTGCAAGACTTCGATTACAGAGAGAAGAACACCAGAACAAAAGGGACAGAGCTTTTTCTAATAGGACTGCCTGAAGAACTTAGACTTATCTTTTTTAAATGGCGTTTAGTTCTTTCACAAAGCTTAGAAAAATCTATTTTAAATATTTCAAATATCTTTACCTTGCTTACTTGGTTTCTATTTTCATTTTTTATCTTCAGTAATTTGTCTCCAGGTTTTTGTTATTTTTTCCTTGTGAAACACTTTGTAATCTCTGATTATGATACGTGTAAAAACGTAATCATAGTATTATAATAAAAGAAACACACATTAGATTTATTTCCAAGTCAGTTGCACGTACAAGTTGTTTGTCTTGGTGTTTTGGTGCATTACAATCAAGAAGTAGAAGGTAAATAAACATCTGGTATAAAGAATTCAGATTTACACATTGGATAAATCCAGGTATCACTTCATACTGTGTAATATCCTCCAATCAAGCGTTAGACACCTTTAAAAAAAAACTTAAACTTATAATTTAGGGAAAGATGATTTCTTCAGACATCTGACTATATTCTAACTACAGGAGAGAAATTAATGAGTAATTAATATAGTCACTGATATATGGGGGTTAGGGTTATGTAAAAGTTATACTAACAGAAGACTGATTTCCAGGATTTATTCATCTTCAGTGGAACAGGGTCTCTCCACAGTGTAAGTTAAAGCAAGGTGCAAATTTAACATTACAAAATCTCCAGGTGGGTTTTAAGAGAACGAGGCAGTCTAAGATTTCAGATTTCATTACTTGGCAGTTTAATACTGTGTGCACATTTTGGCCAGTATCAAAAAAAGCCCAGCCCTGATCTCCTGACAGCCAGAGTCAAAAAACACACACACACACACACACACACACACACACACAAAAAGCATCAAAATCAAACAGACTAAAGGTTTAAAACAGTAAATCACTTTTAATTTAGTTCTCTCATCGGCAGGTGAGCTCATTTTAAACATGATGACAAATGAAGTGCATCGGTAGAAGAAGCCTAACAGGATTTGATACATGATTTGATACATGCTCCATTCAGACGCGTCCATGATTCCACGTATTACAAGCCAACATTATTACTCAAATAAAAGCACTACAGTTCAGCTCTTGACCTGATAGAATAAAAAGATAAGACAGATCCATCGCTAGATACAACGGTGGCAGCAATACACAGGATTGCCCAAGCAGTAAAGTACACGTTCCTTTAAGAAACAGGGAGAGAGAACGCGAAAAAACCTAACCTCTGGGTTTTTTAATCCCCAATTCAAGTAGTATTTACCCTTTTTTTTTTTTTTCATGTGTTTGCGTGTTTTGATTTGTTTCTTAATAAATTCAAGTTCAGCATGAAAAAACAAAAAAAAAAAATGACAAAAGTCCAGATAATACATGTGTTGGTAGAAGAGACGAAGAGGAAGAGACTGAGGGAGAAAGGAGTGACATTCTGGGTTCCTCAGAGGGAAACGAAAAGCAGCAGGTGAGAAAGAAGAAGAATCAGGTGGGAGGTGGGAGGGGGATAAGTGGAGGAGGAGGAGGAGGCAGCCATCTTCATGAGAGACAGATGTTGAGACTGGCTCCTGAGTTCAGCAGGAGCTGGCATGACTTGATGGTGAAAGCTCTCGATCAAACCTGCGTCAGTTACCAACAGAAATCCCTTCGAAATACTGATGATGTCACATTTAGGAGAAAGAATGAGGAGGAACCGAGTCAAACGAGGGCGTGCGAGTGTAGTTGCCCAAACTTTGACTAGAAATCAACAGTTCCTACTGATTTTTTGCTCCTAGGTGCAACGCAGTGAAGGGTTTTTGTTACGTTTTGGGTTTGTCCAATTGGTTCCTGCTGCGGTAAAAATCAATAACCACTCAAGTAAATTGAATGCAAACAGTAATCTAACTCAGGTTTGGAGCCCAGGCGTCTCACTGGCGCTGGGCAGAGTAGCGCCCATCGCTGGGACCGGCGCCCCGTCCAGAGCCGAAGCTGGGTTTCTGTGCCATGCCTCCTCGGGTGGGGGGGCCACGGGGTCCTCCGCCACCTCCTATTCGCTCTCTGGGACCGCCGGGACCTCCAGGGCCGCGGGGCCTCACGTCCCGCCTGTCGCCCTCCCTGGCCGACCGAGTCTTCTTCTCCTCCACGTTCAGACGGACGTCGCCTCTGAACTTGATGGGCTGAAGAGACGAGAAACAAGCACAACTTAACTCGAGTTTCTTTTATTCTATCAAACCTAAAATGGTCCCGACAGTACAGTTACAACTCAAACTTCAGGTTCTAACTGAGGAAGCTCAATATGCAAACCCCATAAAACACCACGAGAGGAACATGGTAACAATAATTACCTCGTGGGGGCTACGACACTCAGGAGCTACGGGTATTTTAAACCAGCAACCGGCGCTGCATCAAAGGAAATAAAAACTCACCCTGTTGCTGAGGATCTTCTGTACAGGTTCAGAGTCATCAAACACCACAAAGCCAAAGTTTGGAAGCTTCCCTCCGCTGTTGATCCTCAGCTCCAGGACTGTACCATACTCTGTGGGAAAGGAGGAGGCATATTTTATTTACCACCGTGGTAAAAACAACAGTTTGGGTTTGGAAGATTTACACATCAACATACTCTAACTTTAAATTTTGGAATATATTCTTACTTTCACTTGTTTTGAGCTTCACTCACAATATTCCTGAAATGTTTTATAAACACAACGAGCGACTCTACAAACAGTTTGGAAACGTGCTGGTTTAAAGTGTGAAATACAGATTTATTATGAGCTATTAACACATTCGCTTTGAGTAAAGTGAGCCGTCTGCCATCAGTCACAGTTTATAAACCACTTTCTGCTGTGAAAGATTGTGATATTTAACACTGTGGTTCTCTAAAGGTTCGCACAATGAACCTGTGACTCTGCCGCCATGTGTCACTATACATTTCAATGCTTACGTTCAAAGAACTCCTTCAGTTCAGTCTTGTCCACGTCATGAGGGACGTTGCCCACGAAGAGCTGGTGGGCGTCAGGGTACCTGACCACCCTGCGACCCTCCGACTCGCCCTGCTCGCCTTCTCGCACTGAAACACAAACAATTCACCAGGTCAACAGATGAGCTATTAGATGCTATATGAGCTATTACATGTACAGACATGCTGGATGTGTGGGTCAGAGGGTGGTGGGACTGTCTCAGTGTGATCTGGATCTGTGGTCTCGTTTGTGGATTTCAGGCTCGACGGTGCAGGTTCATGTGTCAGGACAGATACTCTTCCATAAAAACACTTTAAATTTTACAATACAGAGCTACTTCAAATGTTTGGCGCTTGCACCCAGGTTTACTTTGATGTGATCTCTTGGGACCAGCTGTGTGTGAAGTGCTACAGCTGGTCTTGGACTGAGGACAATGTATTCAGGACGGACATTTCTGAGCAGTTTTGTTCCAAACCCTTGAACACCGTCACCTGCCACTGGTCAGAAATGTCATGTGGTGCATTTCAGACCTTAGTTACAGAAGTTTACATGTGTTAACACACCTGCAGTCACAGTGAACACACACATACACACACACACACCCTCTGTGCCAAATTCAACAGTACACATCAGATTTGATTGTGTTTAAACTGTAGTATCAGTCTCACACTTGTTTACCTGTCAAAGTGAGCACCTGTTACACTTGGGTCGAGGCCATTTAACCACCGTATATACCAGGTTTGTATGAGTGTATATGGTTAGTGTGTATGTCTGTACCTGGTCTGGGTCCTCTGTGTACCGGCGGAGCGCCTCCGGGCCGCTGTTCCCTCGGTCTCTGGTCTCTCTGTGGTCTCTGTGTTGTTGTCTGGGACTCTGGCTTCACCTCTGCTCTGGGCTGAAAGAGTCAAACACACTTTTATAAGGAAAGAGAACAAAGACAGAGCAAGGATGAAGGAGAAAAAAAAAAAAAAAAGTGTTTTCCCCCGTTGGGATTTATCACATAACTTTGGGCAAATAAAGAAAGAACAGCAAGTTTCATTATTGTCATAAAGGTAGAGCCAGCAGGGGCCGTTCATCTCGACTCAGGCAAACAAATCAAGTTTCCAGTTCTGCTTTCTGGAGGATACAACACAGCAGCACAGGATGCATTACCCCCCTCCCCCTCAGAGGAGATGAATTCTACTAAATGAGATCTCGCTGGTGCCTCAAAACAACAGGACAAAACTATGAGTCAGGTTTTCTTCAAAGGATTTGTTAATGGAGGCGAATTGGCCCGAGTAGAAGGTGGTATTTTTTAGGTGGAGGTCGTCTTAAACCCTTTTCACACCAAAATTATGAGTTTATTTATTTTACACACACACACACACACACACACACACGGGAGATAATGTGAGCTGCTAGCTGGTAAATCGCACCCGAAGAGTCTCTTCTCCGGGTTGGAGCTCCTGTCGGTCTTGGAGCCACGGTGTCAGAGGCTTCGATGGGTGATTATGTGTTTTTAAAACTTATTTCGGGGCTGCAGCTTCACTCTTTCATCCCAGATACTGCGTTTATATCAATGATGATTGGAGCCAGAGCTGATAAATACCCACTACTACTGCAGAGTCATTTGACCTGGGTGTGAATGCAGATTGTTCCCTTCTCCATTGCCGACAGAAGCCTGATGTTAGCGAGTCATAGCGGGTTTTCTGACCAGTGGAAAAGGGGCTTTATGTTTGAGGAGGTTCAGATCGGGTATTCTTCTTGAACGGAGAGTTTCAGCATCTTCTCCTGTAGCCTTCATGTTTCGAGGTTAGCGAGTGTTAAAGTCTTTCAGAGGCAGTCAGCCCTGAGAGTGTTTGATTAACCTGCAGTAGTTTCTGAAGGCTGGTTTAACATGTTTTGCTGCCACAGAAAAAAACAAAACAAGTTCACAGCGTCTCCAGAAGTCTTTACCATGAACCTATCTGCCCGACAGCCGAGAATCTCAGCTGTCACAGCTGATGAGTCTGAAAATACTTTTGCTTATGTATATGTTTTTGTATATGTTTGTTTCACTTATGAGAGAAAAGGCCTCAGTGGCGAGGACTCTCCTCTCCTCGGATCATGGGGATCTCAGGGGAACTTCCCCAACAGGACGAGTGAACAAGTGTTTCCTGTCCCGTTTGTTTTTCTCAAAACAAATGTTGGAAAATAATCAGTCTCTTTATATATCTGGGCGGATATGGTCGTTAATATATTATCAATTTGTTCAATTAATTCATTTCATTCATTTTCCGATACAGTTTTAAAATAATATCCTGATGTCCCACTTTAAAGCACAACTATGACAAGAATTCAGGAACTCATCAATGTTATTACAAGCTCATTACTATATAAGGCATGAAGTGAAGCCTAGGGTCAATAGAAACTAGAGTAACCAGGTTTTGAGAGGAGGATCTTAAACGCACCGGTGCTGTGGGGGTGACTTTGACGACATGTGGGGGGATTCCTGAGACTGGGACAGCCCCACTGGGAGGAAGGTTCTTACTGGTGACTGATGCCCAGGAGAACGGCTGCAGAGAAGACAAGCAGACACGATTTAATCAGGGCTGATGGATAATCAAAGATAATGTACAGTGAAGGCAACATTACACAGGTTTACCAGTTTAACCTGATTTACCTGTGTTGTGCAAACATGCTCCATCAGTGAAAACTAATTATGGGAATGACTCTGCTAACAAGATCCAGATCTCTCACACTGAGGTTGCATTCAGGTTCAGACATACCCTGTTTTCTTCTGGGGCGGCGGGGGCGGGTTCGGCGGTCACAGAGGCGGGCTCTGTAGTCGGTGGGGCGGCGGCTGGGCTTTTCTCTGTCTGGTCGTCGGCTGTGTGCGAGTCTGTTTGTGTCTCCAGCAGCGTCTCCGACTTCAGCTCCACGACTGCAGCCTCGGCCTCTTTCTCGACCTCTGGCTCTGGCTCAGGACTCGCTGCGCCCGCCTCCTCGTCGTCGCCGGGAACCGCCGGCTCCGAACTACGAGGGACGAGTAGAAGACAGTTATAACCACCTGTACTTATGGTAAAGTGTAGTATAAATAACATTCATATGCAACTTTAAGTGCTCTACAATAAAGAGCATCAGCAAACAAGTTCAAACAAAGCCTGTTTCTCTTGCCTTACAGTGGGAATCTTGCCTCAAGGAAAAACGCTCATCTGATGAAGTCAAAATGCTTTAGGTAAACTGACGTGTCACAGGGTTTTTAATCTTTTAATACAACAAACACTGGAACTAACCCAGAAAACCCTTCAAGCTGCTAAAGTCAAAGTTTTGTCACACTTTTCATTTCGTCTTTGGTCACCAAGGAGCGAGAACTGTGACCATGAATGGAAATTTTACACGTTCATTTTTGGGTGTGCGTTTCCATACCAGGCTGTCGGGTCGTAGAAGGGAGCAGACTCCTCAGCAGCGACGTCAGGGGAGGGGACCCTCTCCTCGATCTCCTCCACCTCGTCCTCGGACTCTGACGACACACAAACACAAACATGTTGAGGACAGTGAACGCCACATCCACCTTCCACCATCTTTTAATCCTGACTTTAAATCTAAAACGAACATCTATATTATTCAAATTTATACAAATATTACTCTACAAAAGAGAAATCTGAAGTTATGGTTAATAAACTGGATATAATAGAATGACTGGGTGGTTTCAGTTTTTCTAAAAGAGCTTGTGCTTTAATCTTGGAATTCAATTTTTCTGGTGTTCGATTTATTGCTTTGTTTACACAGACATCAAACGTCACCAGGGTCTTTAACCCCCGCAGCAGCTTCAACCACCATAAATAAAAGACAGCGGTTCAAAGAGAAAGCATCAAAGTGCTGAAACAAGTCGTGCAATAGACTGAATGAGAAACTCGTCTCTGTAAAATCATTTAGCTTCGGCCAAATAATAGCAAGATCAGAAAGATCGTGTCTATAGGAGATGAAAAGGCAGCAAGTAGAAAAAAAAACAGATCACAGTTAAAAAAAATAAATAAAAGATGGATGTCATCTCACCTTCTGGGGGCTCAGAATCAGAGTCACCGAACACCTCGTCTTGGTAACGGAACACGTCGTTATGGACGTAGAATTTGTTTGCAACGGTACCCTGGAATTAAAAGAATATTATATATTATAATCTCTTCTGCAATCACATCTGATCCTGACAGTGTGCTGATGGACACAGGAAGAAGAAGACGAACCTCAGGTGCTAGCACAAAGGTCTGCATGAACTTCCTCATGGGCTGCATGTTGTTGGACAGCTCGCCCATCACCTGCACCACCACGCCCTCGTTCAGGGTGGCGTGGGCGTCCACGTGCCTGATCTTGGTGTGACAGTCCCGGAAACTCAGAGCCATCACCCTTTTATGGATCTCCTGCAGAAGAGAGGAGGAGGTGGAAGGAACATAATCAACCAGAGCAGAGTCTGGAGGTTTTCATCCTCACGTGCTTCCGGGAAGAGTTAAACTCGACATCCATTAACATGTTCCAAAGACAAAAGCTTTTGTTTGAAGAGCACTACATGTCTTTACCCATCCATCTGATTTAACTTATTACAGTATCAAATGATTTCTACTCAAGAATCCTTCCTGCTCAAGATTGGAAATTTGATTTTTTTTTTTTATGAACCTCATAAAACCTCAAAGAAAAACTGAAATTCAAGCATCAGCTGAGTCTAAACTTCATCCTGCACAGCTAGCAGAGCATAAACTGCACCCTAGGGTCAATCAATATTGACTTAAATGAGTACAATTATATTGAAGGGTATTTTTTTGTTCGTCTTTTATAGTGCACCACACAATAAACCTCTGTAAGTGGCCGTTTTAGAGGCAGCAGACTGAGGCAGAGCGCAGTCATTTATGCAGCTGACACCGTCGAGGCTGTATCTATAATAATCACATTTAAACCTATTACTGTGATCATGAACAATACACTATGGCAACACCCACACTGCATAAATAATGTTTGCATTTAGGCGTTTCCTCATCATCAGATCAGTCTTACTCCTCGTTAGGTTCAGGTTTTACACCTGAGCTGCACAGACTGAAGGAGAATGAGTCAAATTTTAAGAAAACTATTTCAAATGGAAAAAGTATGACGCATACTAAAAAAAGAAAATCAGCAGCTTAAGAACAGAATATATTAAAAAAAACCCAAAAAAACAAAATGAAATTAATGCAAATGTCTCATAAAGAGATAAACTGTCCAACACAGAGAGCAAGAGACGGGCAAAATAGAAATATCCTTTATGCACAAAACAGCTTGAGAAAACTTATTTCAGCCCAGTAGTTTTTTTTTCCACTCTGTGTTAGTACGTAGGAGTGAAGTGCAGAGCCTCTCTATGGAAATAACATTTTTAAAAGCTGTTATCAAGCCTACTTACAGATTGTCCATAGACAGCCTCTACTGGTTTGCCGTTGCTGTCCAGGCCGCCGTGCACGTAGGAGGAGTTCTTTCCATAAAACCTGAGCACAGAGACTAAAGGTTAATTTTTTCCACAGAGGACGGGTTCTCACACATGCACATTATTACTACGCAACGCCCAAAATACTGCACCAAAGGCAATAATTCAATGTTTCATCACATGGCAGTCGGGACAGGTGATGGTCGTACCTGTGCAGGTAGTCAGGGGCCTGGTTCAGGAGTGTGTAATACTGTCGGACAAACTCTCGCCCGACCAGCTGGGCACTTGGCTTCTCCATCACCATTTCTTTGGTCAACTGGAAATCTCTGCAAAGAACAAGAGGAACTCCATCAATTAGTCATTTAAATAGAAAACTTAATCAGACACGGTTCTGATAATCACTTTATCTTTTCAGTTATTTGCAAACAGACAACAAAACGAGTGTTTGTCGCATTTCTGTTTTGCATCGGTGTCTCTTTGGGTGTGGTATGGTATCTATGTACGTGTTGTTCAATATTCATATGTACTTATCATATGCAGCCATAGTTCCAGCCCCTAAAAATGAATGATTTCTTCAAAATAAAGAAACGGCCGGTGGTTATACGACGCTATGACAACAGTTGTCACCACGGAGCTGGATAACTGCTGCCTTGTTGTGTCTTTGTCGTTGTGTGTGCGACTTTGAGGAGACCTTGCCCCCTAATATCACACGTGCATCATTTTGCTTCTTCACTTCTGAGAATTGACATCCCTGTGATGGATCATCCACTCAGACCCCGTCCCATGAACAGCACGGTGTGTAAATCAGGTTAGGTAAACATGGCCTCCAATTTCACATCAGAATACAATATCTGACTCATCACGGCTCATTTTGTAATTTGTTTTTCTGGACCGTGTTGAAATGCCAGCGGCGCGAAGTGTGTTTGATCTGCAAAAATGACTTGATTCTGACGAGCGTTTACTGCCACATGTGGGTGCACCGACATTAAAACAGCCCGCCCAGGGCACGGAAAACAAACCCAGACATTTGCCGTTTGTTTTCAAAGCGACTGATTAAAAAAGAAAAAGTGAAATTGCACAGTCACTACACTTAAATGTCACTCCTTTCTTCTCTTTACATCTAGAAATCCCACACAATCTTTTTCTGTGGAGGAGGACATAAACAAAAAATACTGACCAGTGGCTTTTTGTAGAGTTATACTATTTGACCTTCAGGCATCTACTGAAACATGCAAGACATTGTCCCATCAACTCCAGGTAGCACTTCTATCCACATTACCACCCTCCTCAGCTGGAAACCGACTATTACGACATCCGGCTTTGGTGGATTCCCATTAGTGGTTAATGTCATTGATGTAGCTGGTTAAACGTGAAGTGGCTAATGATTACTGGGACGCACCGGGATGAAAAAACGTCTTAATGTTTCTTTCCAGGCATTATCCAGTATCTATTCAGATACAGCATAATATTCCAATCTGCTATGAACGACAAGCTGTTGCTCTACAATTAACTCTTGTTAAAGCTCCATTACGGCTGCAGGAAACGACTTATGCAAACTCTGCCCATCAAATATGTGCTATGTTCACACGCTAGAACATTGGCTTTAAATAACATGCAAATGTGGACATGGAGAAAGAAAGTGACATTGTTTCTTGCACTAAACCCTGTTGCCTGATCCCTGCACTGAACGCACCACCATGTGCGTAAAGCTCAAATTAATGCTTAGATAACATACCAGGAAGAATGGTTTACAGTGATTCTCACTTTGAGTGATGAAGCATGCTTCGACAGACTCACAATCTGCACCATTTCCTGTACATTTCTGTTTAGTAAATGCGACACAGCAGTTACGTTGGTATTAAATGCAAGTTGTCATCTATATTCATATTTGCACACACTGCCAACATGATTTTCGTCTATTTCCAACAAGTTTGCCGGGTGATTTTAATAATAACCTTGCATGAATTGAAACCGATGTCTGTCTGGAAGATAATAAATATTAATTTGTAAAGCCGGAGATCTTCTATACATCTGTTACTATTAACAACGCATCCTATCTGTGGCTTCCCACTGAAGAAATCTTAAAAAAGAAAATGGAGCACAACTACACTGTTTCATATTTAAAAAAGGCTCCTGATTCTTTACACTAACGCACTACAGCTGCAGGAGTACAGTGCATTTGATTGTGACTACTCCCAGTCGCAGATTTAGTGCTCTAGTGAGCATTTCCTTCCAGGTGATTAGTGGTAAAGAAGCTAAAACATGCAAACACACCGGTGTGGTCATTCAGCAACAACCAGGGGAACGAGTGCTTTCGCTAATGGACTGTCTGCCACACCTGTCCGCACAACCTAGAGCCATCTGTTGTTCTGGCATACTCTTAGCAACCAACACACAGGCAGCAAACATTAACTGATCCATCAGGGCTAAGCCAATCACTCTGAGGAGAAGCAGCCCAATGTGTGCTGGGACAGATCCAACGCTTCCAGCGGACTTCAGGAGGGGCTTTGGCTTGAATGAGTCCAAGTTTATTTGGAGAATAAACGCATATAAGGACACGCTACGCTGCAGCAGCAGCCGCATCCGAGAGCAGCTTGTGTAAAAGTGGAGAGCATGGCATGCGGACAAAGGCCACGCCGTGCCCGCAGTGACGGTGCCATCCATGCTATCGACCGGCCTACACGCACTCATCACCAGTCATGGCGGCTCTGCCCGTCGGTGGGACTTAAGTGCAGTCCACCGACGGTTTCCAGATATAACCTGGGCTCAAATGGCACCCTGGCTGGCCCACTGCGGAGCTAAAACCGCGACAGCTGGGCGAGCAAACGGCCCCCAAACTAGGGCAGACACAGGCAATAGCTCGGTTTCAGAAGCAGCCCCAACACGTGTCCCGGCCAGTCCCCGGCCACACTTTCCCGATCCCGTCGAGCTAAATAAACCCGTTAGCTAGTTCAAAATGAAGATGAAACGATAAAGCAGACATGTAAAATGTTCCAAAGGAGGAAATTATGACTAAAATTGGCGAGAAAGGCGGTTAAGAAAGACAGGAAGGGAGGGAGTCACGACTGAATGAGCTAAAAGTGGGCTACACAGGGGTAGTGGATATTTCCTGGAAACCAAAAGTGAAACAAGACAGTGATGGCGGTGGTTTTATCCTGATACTTCAACATAGTAACAACTACTACACCGCTTGCTGCTAATTTAAAATACATAACTATCAGAAATAATGTTTAAATTCAAACAATAAGGCATAATAATCGTGCTAATGCCGAAGGTTGCTAACAGCTCTCACGTCTCTACACCAGGATGTAGACGGAGCCCCCGGAGAGCGACCCAGTTAATCAAACGAATGCGATCGGTAACAAATTAAAACTTTCCACGCTAAATTGGTGACAGTTTATCTTAGACAACAACTTACCAGTGGGTCAATTATCAAAAAAATAAGTCGTTGATTTAGAAACAAGTGATTTCTTTGAATCACCTCGGCGGCTGCCAGAGATACTAGCGGCTTCACAACGTGCTGGAGTGCTCGGTTACCGGTTTCAGCTCGGCAGTCGAGCATGACGTCCCGCCCCTTACGAGACCTCTGGCCAATCAAATTCAAGCTCTGTGATTCATCCGCCAATTGCATCACGCTACCGCAAGGGCCCCTATTTTCTGGCCAATCCCAGTCAGCGATGGCTCTACCTGGAGTTCTCAAGGGGACCAATCACATTGCAGTAATACTTGAAGGAGCGTTTGTTTCTTAATCCGGCATCTGCCGGTTGATTTTTCGGGAGCAGAGAGCGGTGCACCGGTGGCTCTTCCTCGCTTGGGGGCGACAAAACTGTATTCGGAGTTTGAACTAATTTAATTGGAGTGAATGACTCATCACATTATGCAGCTTATTCATTCATTTTAACCACTTTCATGTTTCAAATAAAGAGGGTTTGAGGCAGGGATGTGCATAGTTTACCGTCTGGCTGCAGTGTCCCTGGTTTGAGTCCACCTGTGACTCAAAATCATCCAAACTCATGGTCCACCTATTAGCTTTTTCTTGAGCTTTCAACTGCACCTAATTGTGTTGTCAGATTTCACCACGTGACCAACTGTGGGTCTGTTTACAGTTTAGGGTTTACTGTACTCTGCTTTCATCTACATAATTTGATCAGTTGCACATTTCTCAGGAAATTGCACCACTGAAGAAGAGCAGTTCTCAAAAAAAGACTCCGTCAAAATCTAAATTTAAGACCTGAATTGTTATGTATGAAAAGTTATGTTCATTATCAAGACATCTGACAATTATTTTCCTTAGCACTCAATTGATTGTTAATTTTATAAAATTAGATAAATTAGCTAAATATACCAATAAATTAACACATTCAAATTGCTTTGTTTTGTCATTTTCTGTCAGTTGACTTATCAATAAATCAAAGAATAATGTTGTTCTAGATCATTGGTTGGTTTCTCTTAGTCTGGGGAAATCATCAAGATGAAGCTGAAACTGTATTGTAGGGGCCGAACAACAAACTTTTTGCCCCAGGGCCCCCCAGGAGGTTAATCCAGCCAATATCAGGGAAAAGATAGTAAGTGAACATTGAGTTATTTTGTCAAACACCAAGGTCAAAAACTTTGGCACTGACTCATATAGTGGATGTACTGGAAGATAAACCTAAATTCCCAAAGCAAAAAGAGTCATAAGTAGGAAAACTCTCTTGTAAACCCCGGGGCAAACTTTTATTTAGTCCCCCAGTCACTTGTCATAATGTGATTAAACACAAATTAATTTTGGAATATCTACATTATGACACAGGCTCCCTCTAAAAGTCAAAGTGTTAAGAACGTCATCTTGCCAGTTGATATTGTGATTTAATGTTGCATATTCCTAAAACAGTTAATTAAATTACCTTAAACCATCTGATTGCCAGAAAATGTAGGGCATGTGGGGCCCTGCACCATTACCATGCACTGCTTGTAATCATCAGCCTTGAGATTAGAATAGAATAGAAGAGAAGAAGAATTTTCTGAGGTTTTCAAAGAAAGAAAAAAAGAAAGAAAGAAAGAAAGAAAGAGAAAATACCACATTCAGTTACGTCAAACAACCCAAATAGTCACTTTAAGGCTGAAACCTGGGACTTTCTACATGTTGTTGCCCTCTGCAGTAGATGGTTGTGTGGAAACCCACTCTTATTCGAAATAGAAGATACAGTAACTATGTGAAACTTAATGGGTTATTGCTTGATTTTGGTGCATGAAAACAACACGTCAACGTCTTTTACTGGTCGAGCAGAACAGGTAGGAGCCTATCAACTTTTGTCAGTATCACAAAGAGTCTCCAGCCAACATTTATGTGAGTTAATAACAAATAATACGAAAAGAAAAGATAGACCTTTAAACCATGCTGGGACACTGGTGTGTGTTTGAGCCTATTTAGATTCATTTTTGAAGAGTAAAAACACCAACAGACTTTAACTCCAGTGGAAGGACTTCTATTGAAAGAACAGTGTGTTTTTTTATTTAATTACAGCACCATACCCTCCCTCCCGTTCTTCTTCTCTTTCAGCCACGGCGTCAGACTGAGACAGAGTGAAGCAGGAAACTGTAAGCGTTTTTTTTCCCCCTGCTGTGGCTGAGAGGAGGGACTCTGGTCTTTGTGGACTAGGCTCAGCTGTTGTTTCACATTTTTTACCCTGGAGTCTGGATGAACGGGTGGGGATGGTAACAAGGTGCTCCGACTCTCCCTCTCCTGTCTCCCAGGGGACCATGAAGCAGCTCTGTGCACAGCCAGACTCTGAGCATATAACAGTCAAGTGTAATGCAGTTACCTTAAAGCCACAGGCAGGAGATTTAGTTTAACACTGAACAGCAATATGGTAGTTTTATGATACATTTATTCCATTTTCTACCATAAATACTGTATATTTATGTTTAAAGCATACAGATTGTTCACTGTACAACAATCAAGATTCTCTAAACCTTTTTCATGTGGAAGATTTCCAGCACATTTGTACACTATGCTAAATTCAATGTGATCTAAATGGCTTTAAAAGTATGTTATGCATCGGAAACATGCAAAAAAAAAGTCTGTTCCCACAATGTGTTTGTAACATATTTTAGTCCATTTAGACTCATTTTAGATGAACCTTTCAGGTTTTAAAGGCCCTTCATTCGTACAGTACAACCACACAGCTGTTTTCACTCACTGCCTGATTACCCTCCTTCAAGGCAGAGCCACCGCCCGCTCATTATTCTCTAAGGGAAGCAACAAATCTCTAATACAGAACAAAATCACAAGTGGACAAATAGCCATGTCAGTGTTGCAGCTGGAGTCTGTTGACCTCAGTAATCAACCTGAGCAGAGGTGTAAACAAAACCACTGAAAACACCTGTGTGAGTAACTTAAAGGACAGTGATACAGTTATTCAAGTCTGTCTTACAAAACAACTGTCGAGTCATACGAACAAATTTTGTCCTCCATCACTTCCACTGAAAATTATATTTTAATGGCCAGTATGAACAGGAGGAATGATCACAGTAAAAAGTGATAATAGTAGGCTAAAATTTGTCTGAAGTTCCACATCCCAGCAGCATGGTGAGAGGTTACACCACTAGAGTTAAACAAAAACAAAATTTTCAGCTGCTTGACACCTGTGTTTTAACTTTGATTTAAATGTGCTTTGAACTTGGTCAGTGGCTTTTCGGTTGTTGTTTTTGTTTAGCTCTAAACCTGCACGGTTTTCAGTTGCTTTAGTCACTTTTATCTCAACCATAAAAGCAGCTATTTGTACGTTTTGCTATTGCTACATAGCTAACGTTAGCATTAGCAGCTGCTTACTTAACCAGTCTGTTGAAGAGAGTTACACATTGTTGTGTTTACAATACAAGAGGTGATAATACGTCGTCTGAGCAGCTACTTGTTCATGGCGGATTAGATACGAAAGTGACTCAGTATTGGAAAGTAGCAAGACAGTTGGACCAGGCGGGGCTAGCTGGTTAGCATGCTAACTTCAGTAGCTACAAGAAAAGAAGTGATAGAAATAGAAGCAAAACAAGAGGAGAGGAAGACAGCTCCTGGTGTGTAAAGGAAACAAGTTTGATACTGAACATGCAACATTTCTGCTAGACTGGTGAGTAAACAGCTGCTAATGCTAATGTTAGCTATGTAGCAATAACTAAACTTACAAATAGCTCCCTTCAAAAATGTAGTTTTAGCTTCATCAATTCTGCATTTGCAACGAGCCCAAAGTTTGCTTTATTATCTGAGTTCCAACATGCACTTTTTTTTTTTTGCAGCATCTCAAAATGATGTGTTGCTTTTTCACTTCAGGTTTGTTTGAACCGCTGACAAACACAACCACAAGGTGTTTTAACAAACAGGGGGGATTCCTCTTCTGACCGGATGGAATAAATATTGTTACTACCAAATCTCATTATTTATACATGGATCATGGCTGAGAGAGAAGAGAGAGGAAAGAGAACATGTGCTGCAAGAGAAAAGGCAGTTTTAGAAACATGTAAAACTAGACTCACGAGGGAAAGTCTTAACAGCATTACTGCTGCACAAAGGCAGCATTCAGACACACATAATACATGAAAAGTGACTCTACGGATGTGGGGATAAGTGTCTCATCCATAGATGTCTTATATTACAAGAAGCTGACACTAGATTCTTTCTCATGAGTGAAACGTGGTCGAATCTTCCTTGTAAACAAACTTGTGACTAATGGAGTGGGTCTGATCCCTTTTTAGATCCTCTCAATATAAATTCCTCAGCAGAGGAGAAAGAAACGCAGATATGAATGCATGCAGAGATTTCCAGATCTTTTCATAGTCTTTTATTCATGGAAAGAGTTTGGTCGTGCTCTCAGTGTCAGTAGAAACATGTTAATCGTGAGAAAAACTCTCAGCCTGCGAGATTTTCCCCTCATTTAAACGTCCAAACAATATATCCTCTTTATTGCTTTAAAATATCAGTACACGCGTGTCCTTGTCCGGGACACGGAATCTGCATTGGAAAATAAAAATGAACAACTCTTATAGCAGTAGTCAAAAGATCAAAAAACGAAAATACACAAAATGACAAAAAAAGATGAGCCCACCACCAAAAGAGTGCAAAAACTAAATAGTTGTTTTGTAGAAAGCAAGCAGAGGGAGCATTTATTTAGAAACTTTATTTTTGACTTTACAGTTTTGTCTCCTCAAGATAATGTTTCAAATTGATCTCCAATTAAAGCCCTGAACAAATCATAGCATCTATATAATATTGTCAACAACATACATTTACATCAGAGGTCTTTAGTTTTCTTTACTGGGTGTTTTGTTCAACAAACAAGAGAACACATGATGTTAGTACAGACTGTGCACATTTCTCTTTTGTAATCTTTTTTTTTTTAGTGGTATAGGTAGGAAAGGTCATTATTAAAAAAACCAAAAAAAAAACCAAAAACAAAATAAAAAATAATTTGCAATTAGCACCGTTACTGTGATTTTTTTTTTTTTTAACTTAGCGATCAGCACCTTGTCCCGTTAGTAGCGACTAGGAGTTGTCATACTGCTGCTGGTCAGAGGAGCTTAGATGATGAGGTCTTTGTCGACATCCTCTGCAAACACAAAGATACAAAACATCCATCAATACATATTGATAAAATGATCAGTAAAAAATATTGAAAATATTCTACAAATGAATCAGTTGGTGGAAGAAAGTTTAACAAAGAAATACAAAAACTAAAAAAGGTGCAGAAAAAAGGTGCACTTTTTGAAATGACGCAGAAAAGATGAATCACATGTCACCTTGTCTGATACAGTCAAGTCTAATTTGAATTAAAAATTAATATGAAATAAAATTCTTTATTCAAGCATTTATTTAAGGGATTATTTAGCATGTACAAAAACATGTGAAATGTTTTCATCAAGTTCAAGATGAGATTTATGGAGTTGGAAATGATCAGATCCGATATTTAAAAAGTCTTTTAAAAAATTATAAATAAACTAAAATAAAACATTTGTCTCACTTAAGCTAGGCCAAAGGAGTTTTAACTGATATTGTCAAGACCTCAAGACCGTAGCGACAAAATAAACAATTGTTTGGTTAAAAAACATCAACATTAACACAATAATCAATAATAAAAACAATTTGAGTTGCGGCTCTCGTTCATTTTGAGCAACTAATCTCAAGCTTCTCTCCAGCAGATAAAAATATGCAGAATAGTGTACTGACATTTCTAAACATATTTATGAGTAAACTGATTTATTGATCGTCGATACTCACGCTCCTTGATGCCGAAGCAGGTGGCCCACTCCTCCAGGGCGATGTAGTTGTCGCTGTCAGCATCGCACTGCTCGAAGAAGCGGGTGGTGCAATGCTCCATGGGAATGAGAGGGGCACGCAGAGGTGCCAGCTCTGTGTGGGTCAGGTATCTGGTGGTAAAGACACAAGTGTAAAACAAGGGCAGCAGACACGAAGAACACTTGTTGTATATGTCTGTACAAAGTCTGCAACGTGTGTTTCTGTTTACAAAACTTCACATTGTGTCTGTTGGTGTTACTTTTCCATTGGGTCTAGCAGCCACATCATCAGATTTTAGCTTAAGTAAGTGAACAGCAGCTGAACTGTTGGATCCATCAGTTTGTGGTGTGAGATCAGAGAAAAGCAATCAGCTCTCATTCTGCCACGAGCTCAAACGCTGCCTCAGCACCACAAATAATCTAGTTTACCACATCTAACGTGTGCCGACGCTGCCACGTCAGGATGCAGCCGGAATTTTCCTCCATCCTTTCAACCATGAAAGATGACGTCTGTGATGTTTTTCACATCATCCTCTCCTCGTTTTTTCCCCCCCTGTACACGTACCCGTCGACAGGGTGCTGGTCGAGCTGTCCGAACTGCCAGTGGACGGGGAAGATGTACATGTTGTAGTTCTTCTCGAAGTCGTGAGCCAGCAGGTCCAGAGAGTGCTCACCGGCCTGCAGCCTCTTCTCGTTCTCGTAGATCTTCTTCACCTAGAAACATCGGACAGACACGGTTCAGGTACGCAGCAGCTTCCAACAGTTCATGACAAATAATCTGCTTCTTGCTCTGTTTGGAGTTAAAGTACAAAATAGGGTTTAAAATTTAATAATCCAATCAGCCCTCAGAAATAACCTCTGAACTCTGGAAAGGTTCCTGTCCACAAGCTCTGCTGTCAAATCTTGGCTGCATTTAATCAGCCTAAAGGCGAATTTTCTTTTTAGTAACTGACTGTTTTCCAGCTGTTCTTAATATTCTAGAAAAGGTCAGTCCACTCTGGTGGGTGTGGGGTTGTTGTATAAATAGCAGTTAAGTGGCTTCATAACTTCCCTTTGGTATTGAGGTGTATTTAACTGGTATAAACATTTCCTCAGTGTGAATGAGTTACATTCTCAAACAGTTTGGATTCGATGTTTTTCTCTAAACAAGTTCAATAAAACACTGTGTTGCTGGAGAACCAGTGAACCAACTTTACTTCACTGTTTATAATAATATCTCTCAATATGTGCGACATTTACTTGTTATTTCTCTTAAGAACCAAACAAAATCTCATCCTGTTACATTCTCCTGTGTGTAAAGTGTCTGTACTTAATGTAAATATACATTACATTCTGTTAATATCACGTATCCTGTGAAAACCTGTTGACCACTGGTTCCTTTTCACAGCTTTACTTAAAGCACAATACGTTTTTACTTTATAAGTTTGTGCTAAATGGATAAATGTTGAGGGGAATTAACTGTTCCATATTATAAAGTTATTTCACTTCTTGTTAACAAGAAAATTTGAAGAAATGCGTCTTTTAAACAACTTCACATTTATGACGGGTCTCTCCCTTTGTCATGTCCCACGACATCCTGTTACAGCAGGAGATACATCACAATAAAGAGGTCAGGTGTCTTTTAAAATGCTGAACCATGAGGACATAAAACATTTTATATTACCACCACAATGGAAAGATCAGATTCTGAAATTAAAGCAATGCTGTTTTGCTTCCATGTGAGATAAAAGCAGTGCTGTGGATCATTATAGCTAAATTACAGCCACGATGCAACAGTATTAATGCGTCTATTTACTGTAGATACAGTATCTGACCACAAGTGGCAGCACTGAGCTCAATACTGTTGAGCAGCTCTCTAATCAGTGAGTGAGGAAGAAATAACCTCATTTCTATTGAGCGACTCATGATTTTGTTACTTGATATTTTCTACGTTCTTGTCTGAGTATCTGAAATGTGTTTGTTCCGGAGGTTCCTGACACATTAACGCCAGTGAAACCATCAACAATCCGTTTGTATGAATGTGTCTCTGCTGACTGACCCTGAGCTTCTGCTTCTCGGTCAGCAGGTTGTTGTCCTCGTCGCGCTCGTACAGAGTCACCAGGACGTTCTTCAGCCAGTCCCTCATACGCAGGGGGAACTCGTTCAGCTCGTTGTCCATGCAGGGCTCGATGACTGCGGGGAGAGAGAACACCAAGACACCACGTTCACTTTAATTCATCACGATACTGTAAACACACACTGGGAAATACATTCAAGCAGCCCTCATGAGACTCTGCAGAGAAGCAACCATTTTGATTCACTACAGTTATTTCATGTGTGATTGGTAATTTAATGGCGGTGTGCTCTGAAAATGAACCGAATTAAACTTTAATCAAGTCAAAACCAGCAGGTTATTTAAGAAGGAATCTAATGACACTTTAACACAACAGCTGAAATTATTTTTTTCTGTAAAAACCTTAATTGTTTCTATCCTTTAAGGAAATTAGATCAGTTCAGATCAGTGTAAAATCAAAGCAGCTTTCAAGCCAGATCAATAATTAACACCAAAAATCATCTGCATCTAAATGTTCCTATCATCTCATCCTCAAATATCTACAGCCACAACCTGCATCCTGTTATGTTTTATTGCACTGAACAGCACCTTGATCTCCATTTGAACCCTCCAGGCCTGACTCTTCTCCTCACGCTGAGTGTGTGTCATGTTCAGTTTGAACAGTGGAAGAAATGCAGCTCTGCGTGTTTGGACGGATCCTCCCGCCGCTGGGCTGCAGCCGGAGCCGCCCATCAATCACACTGAGCACTAACAGGACACTGAGAGCTGAGCTCAGATCAGCTCCTCAGCTTATCGTCCAGATAAGTCGGAGCAAAACACTCAGGAACTTTAAGATACATCAGATCCCTCATGGGCAGAAACAGATAAACCAGAGAAACCACACAATGTCAAAACATAATGCAGAAGAGGAAAACAGAAAAACAACAAGATTCACCAACTGCAGCTAAAGATAAAGAGATAACATTCCAGCTGGATTGATTAGATCAGCTCAGTTATTGGCTTTCCATCATATTTCCATTTTAATCTGGAGGAAATGATGCAAACAAACTGAGAGATGCACATCTTTTACTTTCCTCTGAGAAATCTCATCCTGTCTAATCCACACTCTTCCATCCTGCTGGATTAACTGATTAACATTTAGTGATGGAGTTTGGTCAAAATAGTTTTTTAAAACTTATTCTGATCCGTTCTCGTGAGATGCTCTTCAGCAACTCCTCCATTTTTCACTGTTCTTAGTTGTTATTAAACGTTATTATTTGTTAAAGTTGTCAGTGGTTCGTTTTTTCCTTTTACAGCTCAAGTGTCTGTTCTGATCTAAAGCTGCTGCAGTTTTCAGTTCAGTTATTTCCACCTTCACACCAGAACTAACACACAACACAAGTGGAATTTCAGATTCTCAGAGGGGGTATTTGTATTTTTCCACCTCATTTCATTAAAGAGACATTAACATCTGGCTCCACTGAGACGGGTGTGTCCTGGGTGGAGACAACACTCTCTCCAGAGAGACATTTACTCCATGACTCAGCACAGTCTCCATTAATGCCCACGGTAAATCCTAACCGAGGTGTTCATCATCTCTAATCCTTATTACATATCAAACAAACCTGCACGTCTACAGGAACATCAGGTAAAACGTTTGAGCTTCAATTCCCACCACAGTCGCTTAGAATCAATATGTCCTCACAGTCTGTCCTCCACCAAAACCATGCATCTTCTTCAAATTCACCTAAACTAGTTGAGGAGTTATGACTTTTAATAAGACTCTCACCTTAAATGCTGTACAGAGCTGCACTATAAACCTGCTTCTGATACCATCTAAAATATGTGAGTGTTGAGTCGAGGCCAGTGGAACCAGAAATGGAGCGGTAACAGTTTTAGGAAGGACTCTGTTTACATGAGTAGCTGAAAACGTTTGGAGCTGGAGCTGAAGACTAACAGCCAGCATGTCAGAAACAGAGCGTGAGAACTCACATTTGCAGGGTCCGATGTAGTCGAGGTGCAGCTTGTGGCCCTTCTTGGTTCCCTCCAGGGTGCACTTGGTGGCAAAGAAGTGGCAAGAGGTGTCGTAGGTCTTGTTGTCGGTGCCGCAAACCTGAGGAGGAAGAAAGAGACGGATAAATATTCATCTATCACGTTCTTTGTGATAACATTTCATGGGTGGCCGCACTGCTGCGATGATTAACGAACATGTATGTTTAGTATTAAGCCCCTGAAATAATGAAACTGCTGACGAACTAACAACTTTACACAATCAAACCACCTTTTTATGCTTTACATTCTACACGACTAACTTTCTGCAAAATTTCTTGAAAATCAGTTTTGTGGTTTTGGATATTTCAAGTTTACAAACACACAAGCTGGACCAGTTTTTGGTGATGTGTTTACATCTACAACATAAATAGGAATTTGCGGTTTCGATACAAGTCGAAGGAGACGTCAGGCCTGTTGTTTCTGAACTCACGTGCTCGAACTCTGCCTCGGCAGCGATGCAGGTGGAGGGGTCCTGGCAGACACACATGGGGGTGTTGCTGTCATCGACCTCGCACACTTTGCCCTTCTTGCAGTGGTGGTTCAGGCAGGGATCTGTGAAAACACACAGGCAGAGTTACAGTCCATTCCTCAGTGAATTAAACACTGACCCAGTCCAGACTCAAATACTTTCCACTCCTTTAGCTCAGCAATTTTTTTTTTTTTTTTTTTGGCCAAATGAAATCTTTTATATAACAGGCAAAATGACGAAATGACTGAGTAAACAAGAAAACTGTCATCAGAGAGTTTTGTGCTTGAATTTAGCCTCTGTTCACTTAAAGAGAAAATTACTCTCCTGAAAACCCTGCCTCAGGAGAAACTGCAGAGGTCATGGAAAAATGCAGATATTAACACAAACCAAAGACTCAGACAGAAGCAGTCACAGCGACTGTAGTGGAGCATTATATTCTACTGAAAGCTGCACAGACACGTCTGACCACAAAACAAAAACTTCAATATTAGTTTTTCTTTTCATCCCCCGACATCAAATAACACAGCAACAGCAAATCTATGGCTTTTCATATGAAAGAGAAAAGAGCTTCTGACAATATTTGTGTCTGATTATAGACTCAGCAACAAATATTTGTACCCTTTGCACCAAATTTGTTTTTTGAAATTAGACACAAACATGTATTTTTTTTCCGGTTACTTACTTTCCACTGACTTAAATACACTTTTGAGCTTCGAGACATTTTCTATTTTATTCCCGTTTATCCATTTGTTTATTTACTTTTTCATTTGAAGCATAAGCATCAGAGACTAATACCTACAATCTGACAGCTGCAGTTTAGATAATCTCATGAAATATGTGCTTCCTTCCCTCTGTCATCCATCCTTCCTCTTGAATTTTCAATTTTGGGGGTTTTTCTATTATTTTATTATTTCACTCTCTCTTCACTCTGGTGGATTTTTTCCTGATGGATTAGTTTAACACTCTGACAGATGCTGTTGTTCTTCTTCTTTACTTGTTAGTTTGAATGCAGGACTTTGACTTGAAGTAAGTAGAGTTTGTTTTCTATTGTATCATAAACACTTTTTACTGGAGTAAATGAGCTGAGCTCAGGCAGAACAAAATGTCTCGTCCAGTCTGTACAGTTTGTACAGTCTGAGTGTTTTCCTGTCGGTGGTGAGTCTCTGGGCTGAGCTGCCTCTTAAAGCAGGAGAGGAACATGTAATTACAGCCGTCTCCTCACAGAATGAGCCAGTCTGTCATTATGGGTGTTTGGTTTGCCAGTCTGAGGCTTCACGCAACTCTGCAGCACCTCGCGGTTCGAACACTGCAGCCGGGGGGAGGGGGGGGCAAGGATGAGACGCAGCTAAATGTAAATCAACTGTCGTCACCGTGTGTGTGACAGGAGGTCGGAGTGTAGCGCAATAAACATGATGCATTTTTATCTCTGGAGCCACGTTCAGCTCCTTCATGTGAGGTCAGGTACCTGTAAATTTATGATTGTGTGCCTTACAGTATGTGTGTGTCCATACAATACACACACATTTACTTCACTATATATCGGAAATAAAAGTGATGCTCACACCTTTACAGCTCAAAGTACAAACTTTTAAAGGTTTCATCATCTTTTATTTCTTTACTGAAGCTTCTTTTACTTTCATGTGAAGCTTAAAGGAACCAAAACAAAATGTTAGACTTTTGTTTTTGTCTTTTTCCATGAAACGTGACTGAATTTATTTAGTTTGAGTTTATTTATTCCTGTTAAAAACATGTTACATCATTGCATATGTGCGTGTAAGTTGCATAAAGTAACACAATGTGTATTGTGTTAGTTGTGCTTTAAGGCAATAAATAGAAGAGAGTGAAAGTTTGTCTTGATTTCACCAAAACATAAAAGCAGCAGATGTAACTAACTGAACAAATATGATAAACATAATCAGTATCACTGATTAATAATACAAATGAAATGTTCTTTGTTCTCACAGTCACATTGTGGAGACTTATGACGCGTTTGGGGACAAAGTTCAAGGTAAACCATTAAATGTTGGGCTTAAGCCTCGACTTGTGGTTCAGGTTCAGGTCAGACCTGGTCTTTGGCTCGTAGTGCTTCTGGTTAAGTCTCCAGATTAATGTAAGTCAATGCATCATCATCCTAAAGGACAAAAACAAAAAGGTTGTGTTTTGGAACTTACTCTCAGCAACATCATCTTCGACAACCTCGATGGCCTCGTCAAAGTCTCCGACCTCAATCTGCACTGGGTTGGCCCCCACCTCAGTCTCCTAGGGAACATGAGAGGTCAGAGGTCAGACTGTGAGCGGCTACAAGCTACGAGGAGAGAAAACACAGACTTTTCTGATCCAATATAGTTTCTCTGAGCATATGATTTCCCCTGCTACAGTCTATTTCTGCACGAAGTCCACTGAAAACCAAACCGCTTAAATACCCCTGGTTTTCCTTGTTGAAACGTCACCGCTAAAGACGGTTCCTCCCTGAGCAGCAAGACCATAATATCCAACAATAACAAACAGCTGGGTCCACATGTGGTGAGGCCATGAGGAACGTAATGGCTTCCTGACGGACTGGCAGCTAAAATTAACAGCTGTGGGATCTCTGGTCCCGCTGGACCTCTGGAGCAGGAAACGATAAAAAAAAAAAAAACATTCACATGAAAACTAATTGGTCCTGGTCCAGGACACCAGGATATTCCTGTAGTTTAGTATTGTTTATAATGAGGTTAAGGAGGGACACTGTTAAAAAAAATTATTTGTAATTATTATTTTTATTTCTCCATATAAGGTAAAATCATAGAGGGAGCTGGAAGGATTTCATGTTTTCATGCCCGTGTTTGTTGGAAAGTTTTAGTCAAAAGCCTCAGATGTAACTAATGGATTTCAGAGGAATCTGGTGAATAGACTTGATTAAATTTTGGTTGTAATCCAGATCTGGGATTTCCACCGTTAACAGATTAAACTCTGGTGGAACAAACTGAACATGGAACTTCAGAAGCAGCTGCAAAACAGAACATCATCCCATTTAAATGTTTAATGTTTTATGCTGTAATTTATTCACCCAGGCATCCCACTCTGCCATAATGTTATGTAGATAAGTTTGGAGCGACAAACTTTAAGCCTCCGTAGCTTCTTGTCACGTCTTGTCAGTGGGCATCACTTTCTTTTAAGGATCCACAAGTTAAAAAAAAAAGTTTGGAACCACTGTTTCACTTCCTCAATCTATTAGCTATAATAAATACATATAAAACATTTCCACAAGTTGAAGTTTGTGCAGTTTGAGTTGTCCAGCTGTCTGCGTTCACATGAGGTGTCACCGCCACCGCCAGTCACGTGAACAAATACCACTGGACTTCCTTGGCTGCAGCGTTGAAACCTCCAAAGCTCCATCACAGATCAGATCATCTCTCCGAGCAGCTGCGTGGCTCAACGCTGCAGCCAAATCAAACTCAGACCAGAGCAAGTATTTGGCTCAAAGACACCAGAGGAACCTGATTTAAACTGTGCGAGCTGTGAGTTTAAAGGATATTTTCAGTTTATTACAGGTTGGGTCTTGGAAATCGTTTCTATCTGTGATTATAACTTGTAGCGACCGAAGTGATCGATGGCATTGCTACAAAGTCTGAAAGGGAAACAGAAACACGAGCAGGAAGACGACCAGACAGTTTATATAAACCACATAAGGGAGCAGCTGATTTGTTGGTAATGATCCCTGATTGCAAAGGAAAACTCTGCACACAACTACAGTAAACTACAGCTGAACAGGGAGGTTTACAACAAACACGTTTACCTTTCGCCTTCGTTTTCATTCTCAAATAAATGTATCTAACCTGGGAATTATCTGACTGCTTGTGTTTCCTGACAGCTTGCAGTTAACGTGGTGAGTTCAATGTCATTATCACTGACAGAAATGATGATTAATACTATAAAATAAGACCAGAGCTGTAATAAACTGGAATCATCCTTTTAATCCTGTAAAGATTGTGTGAATTCTGCTCCTGGAGACCGACCACAAAATGTTCTGGAGAGAAATCAGAAAGAAAAACAACCTGACAAAAGATAAAGTCACCACATTGGAAGAGAAACAGAAGAATAAAACAAACAGCTGGTCAATCTGCTCTAACCAGCCTCAGTAGCATAATATGAAAATATGATTTTCATATTTGTGTTTGTCGGATGAGAAATCTTTAAAAGAGAGAAAATGGAAAGTTCAGCCTGCTGATGAAGATCATGTAGATTGATAGAAATCTCTAGAAATAGCAACTGAATGGACCTTAAAGGGAACCTGTTTTGTTTTTTATTTTTTAGTGGTTTGTCTGGCTTTTTCAGGACTTTTGAAGAAAACCAGTGTGTGTGAACCAGGATGAACATCTGGACTGACCTCAACCACTGGCTCCTCAGTTACTGGTTCTTCCACGATGAGCTCCTCCTCAGTCTGGGAAACAAACACACACACACACACACACACACACGTTAAATTATTATCGCTCTTGCACGTGAACACTTGAGCAAAGGAAGTAAGGAGCAGATGATCTCACACACATGTGCACCCACCCAATAGCACACTGGAGAGACACACACACACACACACACACACACACACACACACACACACACACACACACAGTGTACTCTCAAGGGGGCAATTGGATTTAGGAAAACAAACATTTGATCCTCACAAACTTGCAACATGAACACACACACTCATAAGTAGATACACAAAGGAACTCCACATGGATAGGAAAACACAATTATCATGCGCACACACACACACACACACAAAGACACACATGGTAACTCACACATGCATCACACACGTGAACTGATGATCACATGGGAAAGGAGAAAGGAAGAGACACGCACAAAGAAAGGAACATGCTCAAAAAGACAAAGCAGATCACACACACACACACACACACACACACACACACACACACAGTATAACTTACAGGAGCAGCCATGGCGTGGCCAGCCAGGCAAAGGAGGAAGACGATCCACACCCTCATCTTCAAAGTCTGTGGAGACAAACAAGGAGGACACAGGTGAACCAACGTTTCCTTTATTTAGATTTTCCTTGAAAATGAAACTTAAACCCATTATCTATAATACATATGTCAACATTCTGGTACAAAGGTGCAACTATAAACTTAATCAAGCATGTTTTTTCTGGTTCAGTGTCTTTTATCTTCTTCTTCCTCAGGATTAGTGGTATACCAGTACAGTACAGCAGTAGTTTGAATGCCTTCATTCAGTCATAATAACCCAGAACTTACGTTAAGAAATGCTGAAAGCCAATTTAAAATAAGTGAAAAACAGACCGTTCTCCTCTAACTCAAATATAAAAGATGAGAATCGGAAATAGGATTTGATAAGATGAAGCCCTGCAGTCGACCTGGATACAACAGGAGCATCTGGAAGCAACATGTAACACAGCTCTCTCTCTGCGCCGACTGATGGAAGCTGTCCAGCTTCCCAAACAAAAACCCTCAGTGTCTGCTTTGTTTACTGGGGCGACGGGCTGAAATTGTCCGTGGCTGTTTGAAAAGACTCTCCCACAACATCATCTCACCAGCTGAAAGGGATTTTCTCTCATTCCGCAGCATAAATCGGAGCCAACACAACAAGTAGCCGATCGCTCTACATTAGGCCTCAGACACAGGACTGTGACGAGCCGGGTCAGCGTATCTTTCTGCAGTTTGGAGGGAATCGAGCGTGTAAACAGCTCCCGTCTTCATGCACACACTTTACACGCTGCATTTTTTCCATGACCTGAGGCGGCATATTTTCACTCCTCATATTCCCACCAGGAGAATTACTCTCCGCTCGGCTGCTTCTGTAAATTGCTAAAACACATATTTACATTTGTGAACCATGAGAAATGTGGAGGAATACAACCCTGACGTGTGATTTTGTGCAGATGAATGGGTGTGGGCAGGTCATTTACACAGCCACAGTTAGACGTTCAAACACCACTGGGGCCACCTACACTATACACTATACTATCTGATACTTATAGTAATATGAGCAAGGTCACATTAACTTTTCCATGTGAGCAACACATTCTCACACCAGTTACAGTAACTCCATCTAAACCTAAATCACTGTATTTTTATTTGTTCGTCAGATACATCATAATTTAAGCAGTGAACAGTCATTTTCAAAGTCAAATCATTTTTGATAAGACCAAGATTTGTGGGCCATTTTACACATGAAAATAATCAGCTCTTTCGTATAAAAACGAAGTCATTTCCTGTTTCTTCGTGGCTGCCATGAGAGCAGGCTTCATGGGCCATCCTATCTGTCTGTCTATCTGTCTCCCGCGCCTCTCCTTCTCACTGTCTGAGCATCCATTGTTGAGGGCTCGACATAAAACTGCTTCTCTTCCTTCATCATGTCTCATCTGAAGAGCTAAATAAGGGTTTCTTTGTTTGGTGATGGAGCGTGACATTGCTTGGTCTTCGTCCGTCTTTTTGAATTAGTTATCTCCCTCCCCACCTCCATGATGTCAGCTGTTTCACCCAAACATCCCGAAAACAATCTCTATCCCCGTCGACATCAAAAGACGTATGGCATATAGGGGTAAGTTTAAGTGTCTGCGGCGGCCGACTGTAAAGATAAAAGTTCTTACTCATTTTTGTTTGCATTTTTTTTTGGCTGGATATCAAAAAGACGAGATTCTTTACTCTGCTGTGAAGGAAATGCTTCATGCAGGGCAATAAGGCTGAAGTGAGCTGACACAGTTTGAACAATATGCTGCAGGAGATCAGCAGGGGATAGTGAGATTTACAAAACAGAGCCGTGCATAGTTTGAATTCCTGCACCACGGATAAGAGGGCAACAGGTTTAAACCAACTACAGATGAATGAAATGGAACGATCCGATCTCCTCAAGGAACATTTAACTCTGTAAATTTCTTTCAACATGTGCAGCAATTATCAAATCAGACACGGAGAGATTGGAGGTAAATGTCTTGGCTCTGGGGGAACTGAACTTGACATTTTCGGGGGAGGCTGGTTGCCGGGTGTCCTGAAAAACACAGGAGCGCCTCTTGACATGTCATGTCTGAATAGAGCGACATGTTTGGACACATGCAGGGAAAAGGGTAAAGCTTGCATATAGTCAAAGAGAAGTGGAGGGTGTTAACATGCGTTGTTTGACAAACCCTCGAGCAACATAAAAACATTCTGTCATCTGGACGACAAAAACAAATTTATTGTTTGACCGTAGGCACATTTGTTCTTCTGTTGTCAGTGTTTGACATTTGCGTTAGTTCTCTTGTTTTAGATGTAGCGTTCTTTCTTTCCCGGGAGCAAGTTTGTACAAGTTTTACCATCAGATAAAAAAACTCAGAACGTGACTGGAGAGCTATGTCCCTCTGTGATGGTACTTCCTCAGCCGCGGTGGTTATATTTGCCCGGATCATATGTTAGCAGTTGAAGAATTTTCAGAGTTAATCATGCATCCATCCAACATTTGTCACCGTTCAGAGACTTCCTAAACCAGAAACAAGATCCTTTTTATATTTGTGTCACACAGTTTAATTGTAATTTTAACTTGTTATGGTGAGATCAGCGAGTATCTCTTTTGTCAAAGCCACATACTGTATTATGGTGTCAGGATCCACATAGAGTAGAAAACCTTATGTAAATGTATTAGTTTGATGCGCTAAATTGTACTGAGCTTTTTAAATCCCTATGAAATGTTACGTGAATTAAGCAGAGACTTTTATACTGAAGGGCACAAGTTCTGGTGTTATATTTTCTATTTTTCATTGAAGTTTTTTTATTTCTTTTTAATGTTTTCAGTATATTTTCATGGGCATAAATATATTTTCACATGAAATTCAGACACCTTCAAAAAGTGATGGTTCAGTGTTGAAACGGAAAGTATAGCAACTAGTGCCTTTAAAACAGTGTAAAGTGAATTAATGCTATTTGTATACTTTGGAGATAAGGTTTTATTATAAACCATGTTATTTATTTTCATGTATAAATCTGATAATTAAAAGAGAAGTTTGTCATGGCACTTGCAGCTTGCAGCACTAAAGCATACCATAGAAACCTGACTTTATTCATTAAGTTATTAAGGCACAGAAAACATTTATGCAAGAGAGACTCTATGAATGTTGTGTTGCAAAATATCAAGTGCACGCTACACTCGCTGTAAACTGTAACCTAAACAGTCTCTGTGGGACTGTAGATCAGTTTTCTCAAGGATTTCTATCAGTCTCAACAACACGTTATATCTCAGATCTGCACCCCTGTTTTGATGTCTCTGGTAGATGTGGGTGTCAGTACTGTAGATGTTAGAATAAACATGAGACTGAGACTGAAAGGAGTGCCAGACTACTTAACTGCCTATGAGGTGCCTGTATACAAGACCGAATAAATCTGGGGCATAAAACTACAGAGCAACATGAATATCGTTGCATTGTTCTGTTCCACCTGTCAAACCGAACCTTCAGTGCTTCATGCAGACTTAAGGCAGGACTTTTACAATGGTGACCACTGTTTGTGAAGGTCTGAGGAGTCATATGCAGACTTGGATGTGGAAAAATACAGAGACTCTGGCAGAGGTCGCACACGGTGACGTCTCCAAATAACCTGTACACAAGGAAACTTCTCTGTACCTTTGAAAAAGCTGAGCTAAATTAAAAAAAAGGTGGGGTGTTCTGCTGACGGGAAATGTCGTAAAAAGAACATCTGACACATGTTTAAGTAAAGTGTCTGACTTGAGAGCGAGAGCTAAATGCAATCGCAAAGAGAGGAAAATAAAAACCTCCGGTCTCATCTCCAAAAAAACGTGGGGTTGGTGTTTGATTTGGAGGGACACGGCGTTCTCGTCGTATGTCCGCTTTAACGTATTCCTGTTTGGTCAGAGAGTCATTCGGCGGGAAGGAGGAGGCCGGACGGACTGACGTAACAGCAACACAAATTATTTTATTTGGAAAGCTGCTCTCATAATCAAACAGGGCCGAGGCTAAAAGGGAAACTTCAGGCTCATAAAGGACGCCTTTCTCCCCTCAAATGTATTTAATTTAGGAGGTTAGTTAGGTAAGCAAGTGTAAACTCGCTATGGAGGAAAACAACCTGGACTAGAACTTCTGCTAATACAGATATCTCCATCTCCATCACTTTCTCTCACATATCACTCGTTTTCTGCCTCGCTCTGCTTCTGTCTCTGTCTCTTTTTTGCGACAGGGGACAGATTTTAGAGGAATTCTTTCTTCCTCTCCTCGGTGACATAACAGGCGGACTAGGAGGCCTGGAAAAACAACCTGCAGCAGTGTGTGTGCCAGCAAACAGGGCAGACAAACAACACTGGCATGCAAAGGACTGTGAAGAGGCAAATATTGAGACAAGGCTCAGAGAATGAACAGTGATTTCCTCTGTCTGTGCTCAGCTCTACAGACATGGAAATATTCTTGTGGAGGGAGATCCAAGTTGATGAAATTAGAGCTGCAACGATTGGTCAATCAAGAGAAAATCTATTTATTTTGATTTGGAAATAAACACAAATACCATAAATTTATTCAAGTAAAACCTCTGTCCATCATTTCTAGTGCTGCCTCCGTTCTCCATTACAGATACAAGGAAAGAATTTCCAACAAGTCAAGAAAAATAAACATAAGAAGATGGAGTTATTCTCAGAGAAGTGTCAGCTACTGGAAAATAGGAGCTAAATTTAAGTATTCTCAAAAACCTTCCCTCTAGATGTGGAAAGGAGAGGAAGATGAGGAGGGAGGGTTTTCTTCTGTGGCTTCCACCACTTCATCTTTACGATGGGCCGATTTTTTTTTAGGACTAAACAAGTCAAAAGGTCAAACAGGTGTTAGAAACCCTCAAGAGATCTGAGTCTGGCAGTAAAGCCTTTCTAAACCCTCTGTGGTCAGTTATTAAGACAAAAACAGTGACAGGCTGTAATTTAATGGCCCCACTGGTCAGTTTAAATAAATAAAAGCTGTTAGAAAAGGTAGGAAGTTCTACTTCTTTGTGTCTTCTTCAGCATCGTCTTAGCCTTGTAATTGCAGTGTTCACTCTAGATGAGATGGTAATTCCCATGTTTATATCTTGCTTCAGTTCACATCTCTGGACAGTAATGTTGGCAGTTGTTTGTGTGAGGGCTAAAAATATTGTGCATTGACAATATAACACTGTCATCATTCAGAAAAAGTTGAGTTTCACAGTTTCCCAGTTATAATTATGAGTTAGATGTTGACGTGATCGCCATTCACAACGCTAAAACTGGTAATTACAGTCGCTCTGACATGAACGCAGCGTGATGCTCCTGAACCACTGGAAGACTTTTAATGTGTCATGGAGAGATAAAGTGATTAGACTGAATAAGCAGAAAATATGTCCCCAAAATGAAAATATACAGCTCTTTCAAGTTGTTAGAAAAGTTTTCGGACAAAATAATCTTTGGTTTTCCGAGTAAAAAGATTAAAATAACACCGGTGTTATTCTTTAAATTGACTGTGGACCCTGACAAAACTATGTCAGAGCCTCTGTTCAAAATAAAATGTGTTGACCAAAACAAAGAAACTATACTAGTATTAATTACAAACTCTTACTTTACTATATATGAGGTGAATTCTACAAGCTTTGAATATCAAGTCTGTTCTATCAAAGCTATGCCTCCTTCTCTTCAACTGGCAATAAGACACCTGACAAATCCAGTTTCTCTCCAGGGGGGGAAATCCCTGCCTGGACAAAGAGCAGTTTTCAGAGAGCAACAGTCAGTCATCCCTATCAGTCAGGAAACTCAGAGCACAAAGAGCACAAACAAGACGAGGAGAGCGGAGGAGAGAGGAACAGTCAGGATCTGTGTAACATGAGTTTCTCCTCAGGTCCGCTGCTCTCTCTTTGCTTTTATCCTCACTTGCCCCTATTTTTGTGGTTTTTTGTATTATTGTTATAACTGATAAAAACACAGAGCTGCATTTGTTCACCTCGATCAAACTTTCTCTGCCTCTCTGAAGAAATAAAAAGTTCAACAACCCAAATCTTTGTTTTCAGATTTTTATCAGATTTGGTGCAAATGTGCAAAAAGTGCTTTCGTCATCTCCACTGACCTGTCTCGCTCTCTCTGTTGAATGTAAACTGTGAGAGGCCAGGAGGTGTAGACTTTATGTGGTCACTATGGCAACAGGTCTCATCACTTTGATAATTTTGTCACTATGGTGATTAAAGTTAAAGCCTAGTGGTTTAAAAAAAGGTTCAAGCTTCACTGGAAGATGCATTAAAGAATCATTTTTTAAATGTAGGTTTTCTCAATTAATCAATCAATAATTTTGTTTGTAAAAACTGAGTCATGATCAGGTATCAAGATATTCCGTTCACTACCATATAAGCAGCTAATTTTTTGACATTGGCTAAAACTATTTGTCAGCTAATTAGAGGATGAAGTGCTGAGTTAGCACGAGTCTTGAAAGACGGAAAATGAGCGCCAGGGTCCCGCCTACACTGCTTGACAGACAGGAAGTATCAAGAGACAAAATAAAAGCCTGTGACAGGTTGCATCTTTGGTCTAAATCAGTTAATCAATCACCGTTTGTCTGAGGACAGGGAGTGAATATTTTTCTGTCCATGTTTTTTTCTGTCCTTGTCTTTTTTCTCCTTTTTCCTGTCTTCTCTTCTTTAATTTCTCTATTTCTTGACATTTCTCGTTTCTTTGTTTTTATTCCTCTACTGTCTGCATCTTGTCAGCTCTTTATCCTGCTGTTTCCTCCCTCCTTCTTCCATTGCCTCTTTCTATCTGTCTTCCTGTCTTTCTCTCTGTCTGTTTGCTAACACTAAACTCCAAGTTTTTCTTCTCCACGTTGAACCCTGACAGCAGCACAATCCTTCCTTCCTGTCAGGGGATTAGAGCTTTTCTAGACGTTGCCAAGCTGGCCTGATATTTCCCAGCATCCTCAGCTCCAAAACCACCACCACCTCCCCTCCTCCTCCCTTACTCCTCCTCCTCCCTTTTTGGTTCAGACCTGCCACCTCAACAATTAGGCAGCCAGAGACGCTCTGTCTCTACCTCGCTCATACTAATGCAGACACATATTGTCTCCAGAGAAAATCCTCGACAGGTGTGACCAACACAGAAAACAAGGATTTCTTTTGAAAATCGAAAGAACCTGATGGTATTGCAATGCCTCTGATCAACCACAAACAACTTGCAAGAAGAAAATCTAAGGAAAAACAACTTAAAACACTGGTGGACATCCAACAGTTTCCAAAGACTCCATAATATCTAAAACAACTCCTATCAATGTGAAGGTGCAGGGTTCATAAAGTTAGAGATCCTTTCCAGACATATAAGACATGTTTTTTTCCCCCACATCTTCTCCTTCTCCCTGATTAAAAACCCAGAATCTGTGAGTATGGAAATATTTTCTATTTCAAAAGCACAAAAGATGTGTCCTCTTTCACAGGTAAGTCCAACCTCAGTGTGTGTGCACTGCAGATTTCAGGTTTCCTCATCACATTTGGGTAAGTGAAGTATCAAACTCTGCACAGAGAAGCTCAAACATCCAAGTGAACGAACACTAGTAGAGGGGTACTTTAAATTCACCACTCAGTGTATTTTTCAATTCAATTCAATCAATCAATCAAGTAAGGCTTCTTGGAAGAAATTACCATACCAGGTTTAGAAAGTGTCAGGTTGTTGCACTTTCTGGAGCCAAACTACCACAGTCATATCAGATAACTGGTATTTTCAACACGTGGGCATCAATCTTCTGCTTTAAAAGCTTTTACTCTTCTGGTTTGAGTGTTTTCTCAGAGAGTTTCTCTCCTATTCAGCTACAAGAGCATTACTGAGGTCCAACACTGATGGTGGTTGATGAGGTCTGGATCAATCCGGTCTGAGGTCTCTGCAGACCAAACTGGAAAAATGATTGCTTTGTGGAGCTGGATTTGTGCACACTGAAAGAGGAAAGGGTCTTCCTCAAACTTACTGCAAATGTGGACAAACACTACTGTGAACAATGTCACTGTCTGTCACAGCAGTAAGACGTTTCTCAGTGTAAACTAAGTGGTCAAGACCAAACCAACAATTTCAGCCTCTTTCTGCACTTTTCTCTCCCTGTGGGTGAACATGAGTGACGCCCCGACACTTGAAGGCATCTGAACTAACTCGCAGAGCATTTTTAAACAGCTGGCAGCCGATTGCCATGGCAACCAGCATTCCTTTACACAGGAGTAATCAGAGAGAGGGGGAGTCATGGAGAGGATTGAGGGAGGGAGACGGAGCAACAGCGAAACACTCCCATTGCTCTATCTATCAGGCTTTGTTGGAATCCCAGCCACCCCTGCTCTTCCTCCTCGTCCCCTCTCTTCTCTCCTTTCTTTCTTTCTTTCTTTCTTTTCCACACAGAAAACTCTGCAGAAGTCCATTTTCGAAAGTGGGAATTAAACAAAAACAAAGAGACAGCTGCACCTTCTGTATCCAGACTAAACTGTGCCAGTGGATTAATGGTTTCATAAAACACTTTTGACAGCAGATGATCTACCATTAGGCTGAGACTAAACAAAATAACTTAATTAAAAGTATTATTAACGTGTGTGTCTACATCCCCCTCCTCCCCCTAGCCTTAACTCACAGTCCACCTCCCCCCTCCTCCTCTTCCTCCTCCTCCTCCTCCTCCTTCTATTGCCGATGTGGCACACAATACCTCCACAGAGAATCAGTTCCATAATAATAAGTGCCTGTTTACCTGCAGGGAGTGATTTTCCTTGCAGCTGTTTGCAGTAATGACAGAGGAGATTGTTTACTGAGGTTTCAGGACACAATTGCTGTCTTTAACACCAGGTGTCATTTTTTAGAAGTAAATTTACAAGAAAGTTTAAGGAGTGGTAAACACACAGAGTGACGTTGTAGGCAGTTGCTCGTATATCTGTTGCAGGTTATCAAGAATCATTTGTCAATACTGGGCTGAGTTTTGAGAAAAAAATGATAAGATTTTGGTCGGAAAAAAAAACTGTAGATATTGTTTGATTTAATGCAACATATAAACAAATTTAAGTAAGTTTTAGGAAGAATTCTGCACTTAAATTTAACTTCAGCAAAAGTTTAGGTAAACTTTAAAGTTTGGTTTTAAAGCAGGAGTACACACTTTAACAATTGCCATGTTTCATTCTTCTCTCCTCTCTATATCCTCTGCAGACTAAATCTTGCAGTCAGAGAAAGTCAAATATTAAGTCTTAAACCTCCTCTGCAGAGCACGTACACTTTTTAAACCAACACCAGTGTCACATGATAAATGACAAACAGGAGTCAGGAGAGTTGGTGCAGAGTGAGACCTCTTACCTTCAGCTTTGTAGAGCAGGGATACCAGGAGAGAAGTCAGCTGTGTGCGGGGCCCAGGACGATCTAACGGCCTCACCAGTTCACACAGAAGACATTTCCAGTGGGACGTCCCAGTTAGGACGCAGGACCCCCCTCCTCCCCTCTATCCAAACCTCCCATTACACTCTCCCTCCCTCTCTCTTCCTGCCCTGGTAGGCGGGGCTTAATGTTAACTCTGTGCTCCCACTGACATCCGAGGTCTGGACTGGAAGTTGCAGTTTGGGAAAAACCTCTTCTCAGAAACTCCTCACTGGTTGTTTGTAGATGCGTGGAGCTGCAGATAAAAGTGTCATAGCATTTTAAAAAATGCACCACATATGTACCACGTATGCAGATGACCAGTGTTACATGTACAGAACTGCATGCACCGCTGTCTGCATCTGTTTGTTTTTTTGTTTAAATATGTGGTCCTGATGTGAAAACCTAAGTAATCCAAAACATAAATGTATGTCTGTATGAAACACAACAACAGGATTTTGTCATCATATGACAACTAAAGCATGATTAAGGTATTTATTGTTATGTTCAATCAGCTAAACCATTGGGACAACAAGGACAACAATAACATGAAGCAATAAAAAAAAAAAAAAGTTGATGCTACATAAGGCTGTGAATTAGCCTCATGTAAAACACTCGTAGCAGAGACATTTACTTGTGTCTATTTCAAGGGAAATGTCTTTGATGTTCACCATCTTGACCCTGTGACACACCCTCTGTTACACCCCTCTGCACTCCCCCTCAGAGAGGTCAGAGGTCAAGCTCAGATACAGGACAGCCACCATGGAGCTGGAGGGGTTCAGTGTCTTGTTAAGGACAATTCCTTCAGCGGAGTGAACACATGCTCCACATATTCACTCACAAAACCCACTGACTCACTAATACCTATGTCTTTGGTCATGTTTACCACTGGACACTTAATAGACATAGCTGAGTAGAGGGGCCTTGTGTTAACTTTTCCCTCCTTTTTAAGTATTTTTCTGGGAAGTTCTTATTGCTCATGTGAAGGAAAAATGCTATGACAAATACTGATCTGGGTTAGAAAATATGACCCTTTGTAAGGGCTTGGAGTAAACAAAATACACTTTGAAAGGTGAAGCGTTTATGAATAAATCTGCAAACCATTTGATCTTAATTTGAGATATGGTAACACTGTGATTGGTTCCATGAATTAAGTATTAGGTCATCTTTTAAAATGTAATAATATACTTATAATTGAACTTAATTATTAATAAATAAACTTGATTTGACTTTATAAAAATATAACTTAACCTTATATGGTATTAAATATGAAATGTAGGCAGTGTTGTATGTATTTGGTTGTATGTTGCAAGAGAAAAGTAGGAGCGAGGGAAACAGAAGGGGAGGAGGGGTATTTGTTTTATACTCGGTTCAAAAACACAATGGCTGTTTTAACAGGTTACTTACAATAGGTGCGCGGGAACTTCAGTCTTGAGGAGCTGTAGCTGTAGTTGTAGCACAAACAGCCTGTAGTGGGCATACAACACACTGTACGTTCAGGGCTACACTGCTAGCTAACTGCCAGCTAACTTGCTAACTAGCTAACACTCGGTTCGCTGTCCCTCTCTCGCCCGCTACGTACACGACGTACGTACTGAGCTATTCCTGAAACGATACCTGAAACTATTCCTGTTATTTCTGTTACAATATTCTGTCTCAAATTTACTGCAAATCTCACACCGAGACGATAAATCAGCTCCTTTACTTGCTGTTGCCGCCACTTAGGGCTTCATGGGCATGTTTAATTTCCACACACGTCTGCGCATGCGTATAATATCATAACTGATTTCAGAACGGTAGAAGCTGAGTGAAGGACAGTTTGACAAGCACACTGTTGCTATAGCTACTTGCCCGTTAAAAATCACAGGATTATCCTCAATACGCATGCGCAAAACACCCAAATGAAAGTTGATGTCCTCTCTCTTCGACACCTTTGTCAATGGGACACGGCCACGGCCACGCCCACCGAAATGTCAGAAACGATAGCTGGTAGTTAAAGACAAAACCCTGCTGCCACCACAAGAGGCCAGTAATTTATAGATCCTTTATGGGACAGAAGCTGATCTGAGATCAGATGTAAGGAGAGATATCACTTCCACTTCGGTATTGTGCTAAGTGATGTCTATTTTTAACTTTAACTGTGCAAATACTGACGCACGCCCCTGCTCTTTACTATTGTTTACAGTTTTATGATCCAAAACATTATGATCACTCACAGATAAAGATATTAGACGGTAAATATTGGTCTTCATACTAAGTGTGTTGGATTTGGGTGCAAAAGACCTGAGTGATTTCAACAAGGGTCAAATCGTTATGACCAGATGTCTTAGCAGCAGTTTTTCTGAAACAGCTGATCTTCTGGGATTTTCTCACAGGACAGTCTCCAGATAAATGAGCCCAAAACAAAAAACATCCAGTGAGCAGCAGCAGTTCTGCAGAGCTCTGTCTGCACCTCAGAAAGAACATGTCCGACTTTGAGGTGGATGGACTACAACAGCAGAATCTGGATTCAGAATCCATAGACTCAACCTGCCTCGTGTCAACAATCCAGGTTTCTGGTGGTGGTGTGATGATGTTGGAAATGTTTAGCTGCAACATTTTGGGCCTTTAACACCAACCACGTCTAGTTACTCCTTCCAGCAGAATAATGCTCCATGTCACAAAGCAAAAAGTCATCTCCAACTGGTTTCATGAACACGGCCTCTCCAGTCTCCAGACCTCAATCGAGTACCTTTAGGATGTAGTAGAACAGGAGATTGGCAGCATGAATGGGATGCAGTCATGTCAACATAGAGCAGAATCTCAAAGGAACGTTTCCAACATCTTGTCAAATCCAATTCGTGAAGCACTGAGGCTGTTTGAGAGCAAAGAAGCCATTTTATTAGGAACGCCAGACTAACACTTGGTAGTTCCTCCCAGTGTTAGTGTGGTGTTCCTCTGTGAGTGTATTTTCCCTGGGGATGTTGAATAAAGTCTTGCATTTTCATGTCATTTCACATCCACATGTTGCAGCTCTGAGGCTCCTGATTTTCCTGTGAGACTTTAATTCAGTGAAAACATTCAGTCGTCTGGGGAAAACATTTACTTCATCACAGCCCAGATTCACGATCCACCTCTCAACACACCTGCCGTCTGCTGACAGGCAGAAGCAACAGAGCTCCAAATCCATTCCTCACGCTCCTCACTCTGGGTTTGGTCTTTTTGTTTTGTTTTTTTTTTTCTTTTGAGGGGTGGGTGTGGTAGATTGCTCCTGTCTGTTCCCACAGTGCAGAGCTGATGTGAAGAACAGCTGGTTGAGAAAAAGGGAGGGAGGGAGAGAGGGAAGGGGGGGGGGGAGCTGCTATGCAACGTGGCGTTTTCCATTCTGCCTGGAAGCCACAGTCCAGCCGAGGATGGCGAGCAGGAGAGGAGGGAGGAGGTGAGGTCATTAAACCGTGAGACTCTCTCTCTTTCCTCCTCCTACATCATTTATTCTCTCCCTCTCTCCTCCTTTTATTTCTCCCCTTCCTTCTCACACCCTTTTTTTTCTTCCTCACCCCTCTCCCCTCCTCTCTCTCTCTCACCCGCCCACTCACCCACCCTCTCTCTCTCTCTCTCTCTCTCTGTAAATGTGGCATTTGTCGCTCTGTATTTGAGTTTACATCTTTTACAGAGGTGATGAAGTGAAGAGCTGCAATTATACTTTTTTTTTTTTCATTTGCTGCTGAATTATTCTTCTGCAGGTTGAGCCACGTCGAAATATGACGATCAGTGTGATGACACCACACGCTTACAGACAGTTCAGGTTTATAGCAACACTATACCACACTGTGAAACTCACACACACATCTCAGCGCCACGTAATACACTCAAAACAAGAGAAGAAAGAAAAAGGAAAAATGATCCTGTAGAGAACAAAAATTAGAAAGTATTTGGCCTCAAATGGGCAAAACTAGAAAGCGCAGTTTCCAGGCTGAAATTTTTCCATGGCTGATTTTTTTAATCTAGATCTAGAGCCACTTAGAAAACTATGATTGGCTGCAGCAGTGAACTGTTCTCCAGCTGTCAAATACTGTACAATGTATTTTATGGGTTGTTTATGTGAGTCTATAAAGTGGATTTTATCATATTTTTTATATTATATGTTTTATGTAATTAAGTTTCATGTGTGACATCCTTAAGACATTCAGTTAGTTCGATGGGCCACTTCAGAACTTCGGCAGTTTAATGATTAAGTGCTAACGATGACAATGTTTTGACGTGTACTGTATCTTCTTCAGAGTCAAACAAGAATAAAGATTTGAAAAAAGTTAGATAACAGGTAGAGAAAAGTCTCTCATTGGTTACCAGGGGTGGGAGGTACTTCATCTGTGGGCCAGACAGAAGGTAACGAAGGCTGAAGCAGCAGGAGAGTCATTTCACCTGGGTACATTAAGTGTTTCATCTGGCTGGAGATGGCGTTTCTTAAGGTTCAGTTGAACTTGATGTGAATCTGATGAGAATCTGGTAACCAGTTATTGGAAAATAGAAAATAAAAGAAACAAAATTATTATGGACAATAATGCCAACACTAGTGTGCCAAGTTTGGAAATTGAATCTTAGACACAAAACGGCCATAAAGACACACATTACAATCAAAAAGACGTAAGGGGGATTTTACTTTGACTTGTGAAGATTTGTATGGAATTTGTGAGAGGACAGGTTAAAAAAAGTTTATCTTTATCAAAGGAATCCAGGAAGAAAATCAGCCTGCACACCTCAAAGTTATGAGCCAAAACATAAACTGCTTCATAAATGACCACATGCTGGTGCTTTTGGGTCCAGATCCTCAACACAAAGTCAAAAAGTATTGCAAACAAAAACAAACAATCTGGCAAAATGATGTCTGATTGTCAAATACACATCACGTGACCCTTATTCAGTCGACTGTATGTGATCCAGTTTCATATGTAATGACCGACTACGTGTTAAATTAGCTTTTTATGTCATTCAGGTGAAATTCATAAAACTGACATGAGTAAATCTCACAAACAGGCCAGATATTCATATCATTTAAAAATGGACAATTTATGTTTTTATATCTTCACTTTTGACTTAAATTAATGCCTAGAAGTTTTTTTCTCCTTTGTTTTTTGTTCCTGTTCACCTCCCAGGCTCACCTGTATATAAAAAGTCCAGTAAACTTCAGGCTTCGGTCTAAATGAGAGAGAGAGAGAGAGAGAGAGAGAGAAAGGCAAGGAGGAGGGAGATGAAGGATGAAGGCAGCAGAATATTCAAACCCAATAACAAACATCAAAGCTACTTTTTTAACCACTATTTCCTCTATAAAGTCACACCAGCTCTTAAAATGATTACTACTGTACGCTGAGGGACAGGGAGTCTTTTCACTTTGATAGATGTTTTGCCTTCACTCAGACTCGGCCACCACCTCCTCCTCCTCCTCCTCCTCCTCCTCCTCTTCCTCCTCCTCCTCCTCCTCCTCCTGCTTGACACACAACAGCAGAACGCGAAGGTACAAACATTCACCAGGCATAAATTATGGGTCTTTTTAGGGGATTTTCTTTCTTTTTTTTTGCTCTTATGAACATACTTCAAGGTGTAAATGACACGTTGGCTGCTTATTGGTCGACCAGAGAGTAAAGCAATTAAACACAAAAAGACTTCATAGCGCTCTCAAGAATGAAACTAAATAAAGACAAACTTCATAAGATCCAAATAAAAGTTATTATTGTCTGCATGATTCCCCTTTGCAGAAGTTAACTGCTGCACGTTGTTTTAAATGTGAAGGGTCATGTTACCAACATGGGGGAGCTGAACTAACGCCACAACTAGTTAATCTCTTACAATGTTAAAAAAGACTTCTGCACAGTTTTCAAAGGAAAAATATGAGTTGTATTCAGATTTAAGTGAATGTATGTATTTAATATAAGTGCTCTACTCTTTAGTCTGAACAGCTGAACGCCTTAAATGTGACAGAGCGAGCTGTTTGTGTGTTTGAGGGAAGTCTGTGATTTAGTCGTTCCTGAAAACAGTCGGAATGAGGCGCCACACAGAGACGAAACCCTGATGGAGGGTTATAGGCTGTAATTACACCGACACAGAGGACAGCAGATGAGCTCACTGCCTGGCCACCGGGATCACGGTCCAGTTTGTAGGGATTTGTAAAAAGGACACGCCATCGCCCACAGGAAGCGTCCGAAATCAGCCACAGTGGGAGGGAACATGAATTACCTGAGGAGGAAATGAGAGGATACACAAAATCTGTGGTCAGACAAAACCTGAGCAGGTGATGACAAAACATGTTTTTGCTGCATGCGGTTTGGTCAGATGAGTGCACACATGTTTACTAGAGAGTAAATGGACTGATGGTCGTCCATATTTGAAAATCATCTCAAAGGTAGAAACGATTAAAAATGAGCAGACAGCAGCTTTTAAGAAACGGTTTTAGTCTGTATCTTATGACTGTAAGTGTCTGGAGTCTGATGGGAACATTACAATTTCTTCTTCATGATTTACTATCTTCTATCACATGATGAGGATACGTATTTGTCAAGCTGCAAATACATTGTAAATGTTAATAGTTTATGAGGTTTGGTGCAGGTGTCCTGCAGCTCTTTTTCAGAAGATAACAGTTAAACAGACCATCGGATCAGAGATGTCTCCCTAAATAAGAGACAAAGTAAAGTGTCATGCTGGGGCAATGTTGTTCTGATTTATGTCTTATAACTGATTATTATACTCAGTATTAGGAAACATTAATAAAGTCTTTCATTTCAGCTTATAAAGTGTCGGAAAGTGGAGCCTTAAAGGAGGTACCAAATGTGTTTAATATTTCTGTTTGATAGAAATGGTGCAGCCATAAAAAAACATGGATTCTTAGGTGACTATTCCACTCAGAGCAAACATCATAAAGTTTGAGTAAAGTAAATATAGAAGATTCTGTCAGACACATTTATTTTCTGGAAACAGAGGATGAGTCGCAGCAGCAGACGTTAGCAGCTGCAGACAGTCTGGTGACGTGTAAACCAAAGCTTGGACACAGTGTGCTGACATCAGACACACACACACACACACACACACACACACACACACACACACACACTGTATCTGGCTCTCATAGCGGTAGCCTACACACACACTCTCTCTCTCTCTGTGTCTGGACACATCAGAAGCCTGGACTCGAGGCGGTGCAGTAAAAAGTTAAAGTGCTTTCAGCTCATAAAACACAAAACTTTGCTTTTTATGCTGAAGTGTGGATGGACGGAGGGCAGATCTTTATTTCTGCTCCGTCTCATTACACTGAGAACAAATTCACTTCCTGCCAGACAGAAGGTGCTTTTAGAGCAGCTGAAGAGGAGAAGCACAATATACAAGGATACAAATCCTTTATTTTCTGACCTTAAAATGCCTCTAGACAGGTTATATTAAGATTACATGAAGGGAAATGTGCACTGAATGACTAAAAGGGTACAATGACTGAACTAAATGAAGCCTTAATGCTCTTACAGTAATGATTAGATCTTCAATAAGTTAATGTTGGATTAATGTACAGTACAATGAGGAAAAACTGAGACATTCAAGTTTGAAATTTAAGAGACCCTGACTTATATCAAGCGTATATGGTATTTCTAATATTTTTATAAAGTCACCAAGGTTTTGTCCCCAGTTCAATTTTGTTCAAAGTTCTGTATATTTTCAGTAATGAGGTTGTAACCTAATGCTCATTAAATACCAGAAACAACATTTTTTTGAGTGATAAAAAATGAACGGACAGCTCTGATATTCCAGGTTGGTCTGAGGATGGAGGCAGAGGAGAGGCCGTGTTGTTGCCTACTAATAACTTCCATGCTGTTGAGATCAGTAACTGCACACCATACTTCTTGGGGAGGGTTCTAGTACAGTGACGGCCATCTACCCTACACACATCAATGTTCACATTAACTTCAGATCAAACCAAAGATATTTAACACCAGTGAGTAAATCAATCTCTTTATATCAGGTTAAATATGTGTGTTTGGAAGAGTGCTACCTGCAAGGCTGAAGGAAGGCCTGAGGTTGTTGATACTAAATACCCCACAATGCATCACAGCATCTCGCCCGGCAGTTGTTGATCTCATCAGACTGGAAAGAGACAGAGTAGGTCATGTTTATCAAATTACTTTATTATTCTTATTTCATAACTAATTGAGGAACACCACATTAGAGATGAAGATAGCACCTATGATCAGAGCAGTATGTTGCTTATTAGGGTAAAAAAAAAGGCAAACAGTATGATGAACCGTATATATTATGTACTGTATAGAAGCACATAGAACTTAACATAAACTTGGATTCATTCATTCATGGTGTATTGCTTGGTATTAACTGAATAATACATTTATTACTCAAGGACAGAATTAGCCTAAATTGACTAACAGCAATAGGGATCAACAGATTTTTCAGGGCTGATTCGATTATTAGTAATCAAAGAGACATAAATATTCTGAGCTGATGCCAACTCAAAACTACTGCTACATAAAGACACTTGCCCTTTCAAGTTTCTATTATTTTGTCCAACCCATTTATATCAACAAAGATAGACTAAATAACAGAAACACCTCTGTATACAGAGATTATAACAGTATAATCTTCATGAAGGACGATTTATTACAGGGCTGTTGTATTAGACTATATCAGTTTTAGCTAGATGTTCCTAATAAATTGTCAACTGAGTGTACATTAATAATTATCAGCTGTGTGCACAGGCTACAAAGAGCCTGACTGGAATGAATTGTTTGCTCTTGGTGCTGCTTTCACCTGGGAACTGATACTGGCTCCCTGGCAGCCTAAAGATGTTGTTTAATACTTTTATCATATATTATTATTATCATCCACATATAAGATGTTTTACCCCTCCTCTTCCCCTTTTAAAAATGTAGCGCAGTAAGAAGTTTACTCAGAGTACATCACCTTTCATTAACAGCAGTGAGTGACCGTTTACGTGCTGACGTCACTGTAGTGCGCCCTCGCCCGTCTCTGGAGTTTCTGTTACCGGTAGTTTATTGCTGCTTCATCTGAACACAGTTAATGTTGTTGTTGTTTTCTTCGTTCTTCAGACGCTGAAGCAGAGTGGTTATAATGTGTGGCTACCGCGTGATTAACACACAGGGGGACCTGCGTGTTAATCCAGATATGAGGTCAGAGCAATGTGTCGGACATTTGACTTGAAATTGTGTTTTCAGTTCATCAAAGTTAGCTCCAACATGTTGTTTGCCTGAAAATGTCTTGTTTGGCGTTCAGTTGTTATAAAAGACACTCAGAGGAGTCGGCGGTTCATTTTTTCCCGGTAAGTACATTTTGTTTTAAGCCTATTTTTGCTAGCCAAAATTAGCGTCCCTGTTAATGTCACAGTTCAGGTGAATATGCACCTTGCTAACCAGGCTAGCCAGCTAGTGCTAGCTTTAGCTGATAACTTAGCGATTGCTATGCTAACGGTACCTGGGCCCACTGGGCAGGTAACCTGTGTCAACCCGGGTTAGTCCATGGAGGTGTTCAGTCAAAGCCCAATAAAAAGGTAAATTTAATCGACGTTTATTTAAAGACGTTTGGTTTGTGTTTCTCCCACATGTGACCCAGTTTAAGTGATCTGTGTTAGCGCAGCGTTAATGTTAGTTAATACATTGTCCATCAAGATGACGTGATAGTTCAAGTTAAGATAACGTGACGTATACAAAATGTGTAGACAAATATTTGTCATATAGAAGATTGTTCATTTAATACTCAAACCAGTCCTCAACTGAAGCAGACATTCATGCAC